>NC_050175.1:32489300-32789300 GCF_008315115.2 Sander lucioperca
CTTCCTCTCCAGTCTGCAGCAGAGGAAAGAGCTGCAGGAGAGCAGGAGTGATTCCTCCTGTGACATCCAGCAGAAGATTATCTTCTCCAGACCCAGCGGGCTGCTGACTGAACAACCTGCTGAACAGCTGTCAGCTTTTGGAGGCAAAGAGGAGACACACCTTAGTCATCTGGAGGAGGACGACGAGGATGAGGAGGGCACGGAGAAAGCCAGAAACCAGAGTGTAGAAAAAGCTGAGGAAAGGGCGAGAGATGAAGAAAAAGACATGAGGGGAGTTTTGGATCGACCAGAGAAGAAGAAACCGGTGCAGAAAGAAAAAGAGGAGGAGGAGGAAGAGGCCAACCACGCCTTTACCTCCTTCAGGAAGACCAAGCGTAAGAACTACAGGATAAGCTCAGGGCGAGATGATAACTGACCACGACGCAGCTCTTTGCCGCCTCATCACTGTGTCAAAATAGTACAAACCGCAGATGTAAAAAACATGTTATGTAAAAAACATTGTTGTCCATTTAAATGTGCTGACTTTACTGTACTTAGTCCAAAGCCGAGCACAGCGCAAGCGGGAGGATTTTGGATTTAGCCCAGAGCAGATTTTTAAAATGACATAAAGATATGATAGAGATATGGTGGACTTTTTGCTGGAGAAGCTCCTGGCATTAAGGGAAGGTGGGCTCCGTTCATCTAATAAATACAATGCAGCTTTTTTCCTTTTTTGGAGCGAGTGGTTGAGCGATTTGAGTAAAGAGAGGTGAAATCTGAGTGGAGCGTAGAGCAATACTGAGCAAAGTGGCTGGGAGCGGCTTTGAGCGAGGGAGCAGAGAACAGCTCTGCGAGCGAGGAGTGGAAATTCTCACTGCTCCAATTATGAAATTCTCACTGCTCCAAATACTCAACCAAACCTCAAACTGATAAAGAGCAACTTAACAGCAGGCCCAGAAGCAGCGTTTTGCTGACTTCTGTCCCACACCAACTTCACCGATGGTTATGGTTGGAAATGTGTTCTGCTGCACCTGTAACAACACCAAATAATGAACTATAGAATAAACTGTTAGTTTATCTGTTCTTTTGTTAGCATGCCAGCTAACTAGCTAACCCCACAGTGAAGTAAGCTAGTTTTCATTTCAGGAGGTAACATCAACAGCTAAAAGTCAGCTAAAAGTGAGAAGCTGCTTCTGGGAAATCTAAGACCCGTTATTTGAAAATGACTATGAATTGTGATGGTAAATCTATTGCTTTTATTATGTAAATGTGTTGAAAATGCAAGATTGACAGTCTAGCAACAATAAGTAAGGGGGGGCAAGGCTGAGTAATTATCAGTTAAATCCAAATCGGCCTGAAAGACAAACGTGAAAACACTTTCTTTAAAAAAAAAAAAAAAAAAAAAAAAGAATCAACATGAGGGCAGTGAGTGTTAAGTTCTGTTTACACTCAAGGAATCTAGAAGTTTCTTTGTTTACACTCAGCTGGTCAAACTGGGGAGGGAAATTAGAACCAGTGTAGGAATTTAAAACTGGTAGTCTTTATCCTGATTTGATTTACATTTTTTGTAGCATGTTCTGTATTTTGGAATAGTCTCAATCTTAAATAAAAATGTTGATTTGTATTATTTACTTTATTATTTGTCATTCTTTTAAAACAATGAAAAGAAATTCTGAAAAATGTGGCTTATTGAAAATGAGATTTTCTTTGGCGCTGTGGCGCTAGAGAACTCACACTGACTAATTATACGTTATGTTGCTGTATATTATGTATGTGTAAACCACACAATGAACATTTCATGTAAATCGGTCACATAAGGCTGACTTCCTGTTTCCAGCAGGTGGCTCTATAATCATAAATCATTATGGACGTGATGTCTCCAGGCCTGGACACTTATGCATGTGAAGTTTCAGGCAGATTGGACTAGAGCTGAAAATCTTTACCGACAGGGTTCGGTCTTAATTTCTATTATTTTACACAGGCTTGGGCTTTATGGGATTATTTTTGTGACTTTAATTCCAAGCAAAACTTATACTTAAAAAGTATTAAACAAAAATCACTAACTCAAGCAAAAAAATGTTCACCTCAAAGGTAAAACTTAATACTTGCAAACAAAACATTTGTGTAGTCGTAAACTATTGGTCTTTTATTCGTTTGATAATATGTGCGTCCCCATTGGCTAATGAGTTTTTGGAGTGAGTTTGAGTGACATCTCGGTACCTGTGCCGTTAGTGTAGCTAACGTTAGAGTTTGGAGGACACAATCCACTCCACAGGCAGATTCCTACAAGATTTATAAAGTGTAAGTATTGATCATATATGTTGTCTGTGATCTACGTTGCAAGCATGGTTACTAGACGTTTGTTGTTTTGTTGTGTTAAAGGACAATTCCGGCGCAAAACGAACCTAGGGGTTAACAGGTGTGTACCCACTCTGTCGCTCTCTGGGACATGTTTTCATTCTAATCGAATGTGTTTGTAGCTTACAACGCTAGTAAACTGTCTGTACACTTACAATGTTCTCAATGCTTCGGTTAACATTTAGGGACCCTCAGTATGCTACCGTTGAAGTTTGGTGATATTTTGAGCCTTTTTAGTGGTATAAATAGCGATTTGTTTTTACTTTCCCTGTGCCCCAAATACTAGTTGTAAGCTAATCAGCGGTCCGCGCTAGCTTCTTTCAAGCTACGCACATTCGATTAGCATAAAAACATGTCCCAGAGAGCGATCAAGTGGGTACACATCTGTTAATAACCCCTAGATTCGTTTTGCGCCGGGATTGTCCTTTAAGTAACTAGCTAGCTAGTAAAGCTGTGTAAGTTAGCATTTAATGTTAGCTAACTGCTAACATTATCTAAACAAATGCTCAAAAACTTTGGCTTACTGTAGCTACGTTACTGAGCTAATTTGCCATGGGAATAATGTAGGCTTATTGAGGCCTTACTCAATGGAGCTGTATTAATTATTGTCTTCTCTCTGTAGAGACCTGCAGGACCCGAGCAGAGCTACGATGCTGTCCCAGATAGGTCAGTAACGTAGCTAGCTATATGGTCTATTATGACAAATTATTATCCAGCTAGGGTATTGGTTAAGTTGTACAATGTAGAAGCTGTGAATATAATGTATTCTATCTAGAGGTTGACACATACGTTAGATAATGTTCCATCTGTACACACTGTTTCTTCTTTTATTGCGCTGCTGCAAGATGGCCGATAACTGACATATTTTTTGTATATTTTAACGCTGTAAATTTCAACAATATTTAGAATTAATGCATATTGTTACTACTGTCAAAACTATGTACTTTAACTAACACACCAGGCCCTTGACAAATACTTTGCTTAGTGATCATGGTTTTTTAGTGATGTGCATGGCTGATGAAGCACAGGTCCTGCTGGCTGCCCTGGACCACCTTGGCAGATTACCCAAGGCAAAAGCAGATGGATCATTTGAGTAAATTCAACATGAAGCCATATTATATTTTACACATGTAGTCAACACGGAGGTAGGAATCTAGAAAGTGTGATCAATAATATTCCAGAAATAAGTGTTCCAGTAGTGATTATGAAAGCTAGAAAAATGTTCCTAGAGTAGGGTGACCAAACGTCTGTCACATCAGGCTGTCCCTGGAAATGTCCCTGTTTTTCACTGTGACTGGTAGACCCGAGAAATGAAATAGTCGTGCACCCTACACACGCAGGCTCAAGACACTCAGTGCAAGCGCTGCTCAGAGCTCAGAGATGTTCTAGAATGCCCATTTTACGATGCTAAAATTACTGTTTATTTACATAAAATATAACATACAAGGATCTTACTCTTTACATACATGAAATCACTCACCTTTCTGTAACTGTCCCTTTTGAAACCAAAATAGGTGACCTACGTGAATCGTGTAGATTCGATGACAAAATGTTTAAAGTGCCCATATTATGAAAAAAACACTTTCTGGGATTTGGGGTGTTCTTTTGTGTCTCTGGTGCTTCCACACACATACAAACTTTGAAAAAAAAACATCCATGCTGTTTAGAGTGAGATAAGGTTTCTGAATGTGTCCTGCCTTCAGTCTCCGGGTGAGCTGTTCAAAATTGGCACGGCTTGTGACGTCACAAGCCGAAACGAGCTGGCTAACCGCAACCATTAGCTCGTAGCGTTAGCGTTAGTGCTAACGCTAGCATGCTACCTCGTTCTCAATAGCAAAGCACTGCTACAACACACACAAGTTCACCATAATCTACAAAAGAACTACTTACATGTGCGCCCTCATTTAGAAGTCTCCCAGCTAATCCTGCCTTGTAACTGACCGAAGTTGTAGAAACAGCCTTTCTTTTACTGTCTATGGAGCTAGCTAGCTGACATGATCTACATCTGAGCTACTGCGCACGTGCGAGTGCAATCAAAGATAGTACAGAAGAAGAAGAAGAAAAGAGGTCTCACTCTGTAGCTAAAACAGAGACCAGCTGAAAAGAGGATCTGCAGCAGTGAGAGAGAGTGGTGCAGTGCAACAAAAATATGGTGTTTTTTGAAAATTAAACCATGTAAACCTATTCTGGTGTGTGATGGTTTCAATAATTTTAATATTTTCTGGTATATCTAAGTTACCCAGGAGCTCTGTTGACATAGGCTTAGCTAATGTTAGCTACAGCTTGATGAATTGAGTCATTGAACACAGCAGGAGAGAATGCAACGTTAGCCAGCTAAAGCTCCGGTGGAAAATGATTAGCTAACGCTACAGTTAACGTTAGCCTAACGTTAGCTAGATATTGTTACTAAAGTTAGCTGCTAGCTTGTATAGCTAACGGTAAATCACAAAAAAGAAACAGTGGTTAATGTTAGTGCTTCTTTCTAAAATCTCTACAACTCATTTTTCCAGGACGTGTGGACAGCCATGCAGCTCTTCAGAAGGGAGGATGTGAAGTTCGGGGAGGTGGACAGAACACTATGCAAGAACATCAACTCTGCAGCAGCCACATACAAACGCCAGCAGAAGATGAATCAGAAAGAAAAGCAGCAGCAGCAGAGCAAGTATGGCTCCCAAGCATCTGGCAGTACTCAGCAGGCCAAGAAACAGACTGCTGAAGAAGAGAAAAGGGCGAGGCTGAGACATGTGGCAAAACAGTGAAAGCGGGCCATGGAGACACTGGTGGTCCAGGCAAAGAAGAAAAAATGAGATCTGGTTCTGAGAGTATTACGAGCTGTAATGTAAATTGTTATCTTTGCCAATAAAATGTATTAAAATCTGAATTACATTACATTGTATTGGCTGTCAATCATGATGGAAGAGTAGACAAGTTAAGTTACAGCATGTCCACCATCTCTTGTAGGGCATTAAGCCATTTGTGGTGCCCTTACCACATTGTGCCTCATATGCTATAAATGTTAGACCCAGTGACAGGCTGGCATGAAATGGCTTGTATAATATTTAGTAAGGAGGCCATAATATTTTTGACTCATGGCTGAAGTTAAGTTTCTCCAGCTCTCCCCAGGTTGGCAAAAAATGCATCTCAAAATGCATCAGATTGATGCTTTAAAATATGGAATATTTGAAAATTTTCTTCCAGGGGAGCATGCCCCCGGACCCCCCTAGAGGGGTAATATCCTTCTCACCTTTTTCACCCCGACCCGTTTTCATGCTCATCTTTAACAGAAAGGTCGACCTCTTTAGAAATCCTTTCCATAATGTTGTCAGACACTGAGAATATTAATCTGAGCCAGTCAGTGTCAAAACGAGCACTTTTATGAACATAAATACAAGCTGGACAATTGACGTCCTATTAACTTACATTGTAGCTTGTTTCACCTTGGCCGACTGCAGCGATCTCGTTTAATACTGGACCAATGTCAAAGGAAAATATTTCCTCAATAGTTTTAATTTTATCCGATACTCAATGAGCTGTTGCAGAAACAAACCCAGCGTGAAGCAATAAAGCAAAAGCTGTCAGATAAATGTAGTGCAGTAAACATTACAACATTTCCCTCTGAGGTGTAGTGGAGTACAAGTATCAAGTAGCAGCAGGGGCGATTCTAGGATCAGACCTTTAGGGGGGCTCAGCCCCTAATGAGAATGTGACACGGATATAGTGCATACAAAAGTGTTAATCTGTGCCATGAAATTACCCATTTCTTCACAACCGCACTCCTGCTCTCCCTCTGACAGATAGAGACTCAGCCAAAGGGCCAAAATTATAATGTATTCTCATGTAAACTATTTCTGTCAGCACAGACTTTTTTTGTAAATTGCTTAGCCAATGTATCCCACCATAATGGTTATTATCTTGCCAGATTCCAGACAATCCCACTTACTTATATATATATCCCACTTACAAATATGAATATATATTTCTACTGGTATGCTTCCTAGTGACATTAATGCAAAAATATGAAGAAAAAACTATTCCACCTGTGTGTGCATGGTTATAATTCTGAAGTGCAAAATAGTTCAGGCTACAGCACAAATATTTCCATCCATAGATAAGAATAATCAAGTCTAACCTCTGAATTTCTTTTCAAAGTGCACCAGATTGATGCATTTAAACGTTAAAATAGACACAGTTTTCTTACAGGGGAGCATGCCCATGGACCCCCCTAGGGGGCTTGTACCCCAGTGCAGCTCTAGGTCTAGTGATGCCCCTGGGGCAGTGTCCCCGTTTTAAGTTTTACAAAGATAAAAACATTACCTTTTTTGGAGGTATTTACGCTTCTGAGCTGAAAATGTCCCCGGATTTTGTCTCAGAAATCTGGTCACCTTAATCTAAAGGAAATCATACAGCCCTGACGTCAGTCCCAGCAACAACAGAGGATTGCAATTTCCCTGAACACATGCAAGCATTAGGATCAGCATGAACATAATATAAATATGTGCTTGCTAATAAAGTGAGAGAAGTTACGTTTAAATTAATCCACAGATTCTAACCAGCAGAGTGTGTACTTAGAAGGTAGGCTATAAACCAAATATTGAATCTCAATGCTCTTTCTATAAAAGCTCAGATGGAAATATTTCCCATTAGTTTTGGAAATGTTCTTACACAGAGAAATTCTTGTCGGGTGTCCTTGAGTTTATCCAAACTTATTTTACTACAGATCTCTCTTTTTGTTTTAAGGATGTTTTCCTTGGTGTGGTAGAGCTTAAGACAGACAAGGAAGGACATTTTTTTTTTAAAATAATGAATCTTTTACTGTATTTTTTTGCTAAACATCACATCCATAAATTGAAACTGAGATAAAAAAAAAAAAAACTTTCCCAAGTTTAGAGTTGTGTATCGACTTTAGCAGGCATTCATGTGCATTTTCCAACTCGGAAACTCGCTTTCCCGATGTGTCCGAGACCACATGAACGCAGCAAGCAAAAATACACAATAAGGTGACCCATTCTGCTGCACCTTTCTATTTACAGAATTCTATTTACCTTACTTTATTTATATTTTTTAACCCTATAATTCAACTGTGCTATTATGTGTCAGATTCTTATTTTGCTTTAATTTGGTCCATATTCTTTCATTAGCCTAATACATATAATGAGTATGAGGGAGCTTGAGATTTACTCAAGATTTTCTGATGATACTGCCATTGTTGGGAGGGTATCAGAGGAGAATGATCAGGAATACCGGGAGGTCATCGGGGACTTTGTCAACTGGTGTGAGTCAAACCACCTTCACATCAACGCCAGCAAGACAAAGGAGATGGTGGTTGACTTTCGCAGGAGGGCGCCTGGTACTACACCGGTGAACATTCAGGGTGTCGACATTGAGATGGTGGAGACATACAAATACCTTGGTGTTCACCTCAACAATAAACTGGACTGGTCCAAAAACCAAGACTTTTTATGACTCTGTGGTGGCGTCGGCTATCTTTTATGCAGTAGCCTGCTGGGGAGCTGGGACCACAGAAAGGGACAGGAAAAGACTAAACAGACTGGTGAAGAGGGCTAGCTCTGTTCTAGTCTGTCCTCTGGACACTATAGAGGAGGTTGGGGAGAGGAGGATGTTAGCCAGGCTGGCATCAATCATGGGCAACACCTCTCACCCCCTACATGAGACTGTGAGCTCCCTGAGCAGCTCCTTCAGCAACAGACTGCTGCACCCTCAGTGCAAGAAGGAGCGCTACCGCAGGTCCATCATTCCAGCAGCAGTCAGACTCTTTATTGCAATATCATACTGTAGCACTGCTAGCTGTTTCTGCAATATGAGCCATCTCTGGACAATATTCTGCACTATGCGTATTTATTTATTTATCACTCTTTGTTACCTCCAACTGTGCAATATGTCATATCTATTCACCAGCACCTTACTCATCTGTATATCTGTGTATATATACTGTATGTTTATATAAGGGTGTGTATTGTGTATATGTTCATATACTTTATGTATATATTTTTTTCTCCTATGTCTACTTAAAGGGGTGATAGAATGCAAAACCGATTTTACCTTGTCATAGTTGAATAACGACAGTTCGGTGGGTAGGACATACAAAGAAGCTCAAAATCCCATTGATACCCCTATCCTCTGCAAATCTCACATTTTGAAACTGCCGCTGAAAACGGGCGAATCTCAACAAAGCTGGAAGCTGATGTAAGCATCCCAACTCCTAGTCTTTGTCACATCCCAACATTTGCATAGGCTACACCACTGACCTGAGGTCAGCTTAGTCTTCTGAATCTAGCTAGGTCATGCAGATCTCCAGAGGTCCGCTATTTCATTACTAAATTCACTTCTGAGACTTTTTTATGCGAGAAATCAACTATGTAGAGGTCAAATATGGGCCGTTTTACGAAAATTGATGGCTAATTGCTGCAGTAGCAGCTAACGAAATCCCTAGCTAATGTTCACAAAAATACATTAAATTGAAATCGGACACCATTGTTAGCTTTATAAGACCTTGGGGTAGATGTTATATAAGTGGCGTGATGAAATTCAAACTGTAAATATACTTTAATTATGCCGAAAGTGAAGCTAACTAGCCGCGATGGCGCCCGACAGCTGGCAGCCAGCCAGCTCCACGGAGCCCCGAGCCCCAGTAGTCCAGTAGCCAAGAAACGGTGACTTTCACTGGGTATGGAGGTTGCCGTTTTCTCGTCAGACTGTGTAGAGCTCCTAAAGTCCGACACGTCTTACCAAATTTGCAATTAGCCATAAATTTTCGTAAAACGGCCCATATTTGAGCTTTATATAGTTGATTTCTCACATAAAAAAGTCTCAGAAGTGAATTTAATAACGAAATAGCCCGACAAACAACGTATAACTTTGCAGTGTTTCTAGGGGTTCGCTCAAACCAATCAGCACGCAGCTCATCTAAATATTCATGAGCATACCATATTTGGAAGAATATCTCTTGTTCCGAATAGAGCCATATTCACAGGGTAGTTAAGGGCCTAATAAAATAGCATTCGGGCAATTTTCAGCCCAACCAATGTTACATACCCTATTAGGAGACCTTAAGGAACAGTGTGAATTACCCTATATAATCATTCTATCACCCCTTTAATATGTATTTGTGTTATTCTGATGAATGTACATTGTTTTTCCTTTTTCTTTTGAGCTGCTGTAACACAGGAATTTCCCCAGTGTGGGATTAATAAAGTCTATCTGATCTTATCTTATTTCCATTGCCAATGTCTGCTTCTTGGGATTGTGCACATTAAGTTACAATACAGCATGGCTTTTATTGCCTCCACCCCATCCATTATGTTGAGTATGGAACTGATTATGAAACATCAGTATCACGCATTTTAAATGAATTTACCACAAGTTTTCCAAAATAGCTAGCAACCACAGAGCGTCACAGCACTGAGCGACGTGTTGCATTCACTGACATATGTAAAAAGAAAAATCAAAAGAAAAGAGCCTTTGTTAGGGAATGCATACTTTATTAAAATTGGAAAGTGTCAGACGATTTTTGGTGGTGAATCGAATTATTGCTGTTTTCTAGCAGTATTTATCTAAAAACTAAATAACACTGTAACTGGCAAGTAGGCTACAAGGTATTTAAACTGCCTATGGCTACAAAATAAAGTCGTAGGATAGATCTCGTTTTTACCGTGTTCTCTGAATGCAGCACCTATGTTAGCTAGTGGGCGTCATAGTGGGCGTGGCTAATTTGGCTCATCAACTTCCGGGAAAACAGCGTGAGTAGAGAATGTCCACATGTCTTTAAAATATGTGCTTATTCTCACAATACTGTTGTATTTTACTCGACACAGCAGCGTAGCGCGTTACTGTGGTATTGTGTGTATACTCTAGAAGCCAGGTTAGGTCTTATTATTTTTTCTGGGAGAAGTTTGGTTTAGGTTAGCCACAGTGTTAGCAGATATCACCTGTCACAATTCACAGAGAAACCCCAGTGTCAGTACCTAATGTCCATTCTAGTTTCACCCTTTGTGTTAATTGTACTCACGTTAACAAAGTACACGTTTTAAAACTGTTGAAACCCTTCGGTACAACCACACCGCGCTGCCAAAGGTAGCCAACTTTATAGCCAGTAAGCCTGCACTGTAACATAGCTTCATGCAACGTAACGTTACTGTAACGTAGACTGTGTTGCTGTCCTATCACCGTAATTTAACCCTGCTATATTAGTAAGAAATTAGCATCTTACGCTACCATCCTGTACGTTTCGTGTTGCCATTTGTTTTAGGTGTTCGCCATGGGACACACCAGCCTGGATAAGATCATTGCACTGCAGAGAAACCCTGCCAACATTAGAAACCTTTGCATTCTGGCACATGTTGACCATGGTGAGTTCACTGTCTGTATCAGCAACAGCGAGCCCTGACATTTGCTCAGTTATTTACTGTACATGGTGGGGGTCGACAACCAATTATCGGCCTGCCCGATTATTGTGGCCGATATTTGGCAATTTGGTGTTGCTATAACCGATAATGTTAATTAACTATAAAGTGCGCTACAGCTCTATAAGCAGTCTCCAACTCCTGTTAAAACTTCAAGAAGCTATTTTTGTTTTTATTTATTCTTTATTTTCTTAATGTGTAAAGTAAAGTTTCATTTTTATAAAATAATTGCTTAAAGCATTTAAACAAACTTATGTGTTGGAGTTTGTACCATTCCAAAATGTTAATTTTGATTCAAAAATGGATTCATTTTTACTGTAAATGCATACTGTATCGGTTCCAAATATTGGTTTTCGTTTTCATAAACTACTAATAATTGGTATCGGTATTGGCCCGGAAAAAACAGTATCGGTCGATCCATAGTACATGGCAAAGCCATATTCCTTTTAATATGTACTCGACTTGGTATTTACTTGCTTGACGGGCTCAGTACTTCTCTGTAGTAAATTTGGAATAGAAAGTAACACATATTTTCATAAATGTCCACTTTAATAACTTCAATTGTCAGTTGCCAAATCATACAGTAGCAACCACTGAGTGCTAACTAACGGTTTAAAATATATGGAGGTATAAGTAGCTATTGTGCAATATACACTTTATGACAAAAACAGCATTTTTACTTATTGTTATAGAAATACATTTAAAATTTCGAGAGATTTGGTCTATGAATACAATTATCACAGCATCATTATCTCCAAAAACTATTCGAAATCCGATTCCATCAATTTTTAATTAAAGCAACACTAGAGAACATTTCCCACTTTGGTCCCCCTACAGGTTGGAAGCGGAATTGTCCATTACATTACATTATGCAAGTTTGCCAGATCAGGTAGCGTGAGCTGAAGTTCTAATGAGACAACCTGTAGGGGGACCGAAGCGGGAAAAGTTCTCTAGTGTTGCTTTAATTATAAATTATATTTTCAGTTTGTTGATTTTTAGTATATAAAATGTCAAAGTATTACAAAACAGTAATACAGTCAATTCTAAGATATTCAACTTAAAATGATATATAAAAAAATAGAAAAGCAGTGCATCTTCAGATTCTAAGATCAATCAAAGGTTATTCTTGTCGAAAAATTAAATGTTCTTTGCATCTTTGCAGGCAAAACTACTCTGGCTGACTGCTTGGTGGCAAGTAATGGTATCATATCAACTCGGCTGGCTGGGAAGGTAAGTGGCTTTATTCGCTACAGAGATCTTCTTTTTGCTGTTTGGTTGTTCTGTCATTATTTGTGCTTATTTGTGGTGTGTTAATGTACCAGCTGAGGTATCTGGACAGCCGGGAGGATGAACAGATCAGAGGAATCACCATGAAGTCTAGTGCCATCTCCCTGCATTACAGAAATGGTAAGCAAGGTTTTGCCATCAGCCTCTGTTGTAACTTCAGTGGAATACATGGACATGATGGCAAGTCATCTTCATTTTGTCCAGTTATTTACAGGACCAAGAGAATTATGCCATAAAGAAGACAAAAACAGTGCATTAAATTGTTTGATGGTGAATTTAGCATATACTTTTTATCGGAATCAGAAAAGTGTTTATTGCCACAGTAAGCTACTGTGGGGGTCCGGGGTAGGGGTGCAGCGGATCACAAAACTCACGGTTCGAATCGGATCTTGGTTTTGAGTCACAGAATGGATCAATTTTCGGATCAGCACAAAAATTGGTGGAATTTAAAGTGCCCATATTATGAAAAAAATCACTTTTTCTGGAATTTGGGGTGTTATGTTGTGTCTCTGGTGCTTCCACACACATACAAACTTTGAAAAGAATCCATCCATGCTGTTTAGAGTGAGATACAGTTTCTGAATGTGTCCTGCCTTCAGTCTCTGGGTGAGCTGGTCAAAATCTGCACGGCTTGTGATGTCACAAGCCGAAACGAGCAGGCTAACCGCAACCATTAGCTCGTAGCGTTAGCATTAGCATGCTAACGCTAATGCTAACGCTAGCATGCTACCTCGTTCTCAATAGCAAAGCACTGCTACAACACACACAAGTTCACCATAATCTACAAAAGAACTACTTACATGCGCCCTCATTTAGAAGTCTCCCAGCTAATCCTGCCTTGTAACTGACCGAAGTTGTAGAAACAGCCTTTCTTTTACTGTCTATGGAGCTAGCTAGCTGACATGATCTACATCTGAGCTACTGGGCATGTGCAAGTGCTATCAAAGATAGTACAGAAGAAGAAGAAGAAAAGAGGTCTCACTCTGTAGCTAAAACAGAGACCAGCTGAAAAGAGGAGCTGCAGCAGTGAGAGAGAGCGGTGCAGTACAACAAAAATATGGTGTTTTTTGAAAATTAAACCATGTAAACCTATTCTGGTACAACCTTAAAATACAATTATGAACCTGAAAATGAGCATAATATGGCTGCTTTAAATGATTTATTAAAATGTAATAATATCTTTTCACAATAATAATTCATTTCACTATTAAATTGCTGTTATACGACAAAAACAGATGAGAAAGGGGTATTTTACAATACCTTTGAATGCACCACAAGGTTTGCCAGTTTTAAGTAAACGCACCATTTAGTTCCGTCTGTGTTGTTTTGTCGACAACAGCAGTGACCAAGTGCTAATTTGTGTCTTTAGCAGCAGACTGTTGTACGTCCTGGTGTTGGAATCCTCTACAGTGAAATACAGTCACACTTCTACACCGTTTAGCTGTCAGCATTTTAACCGTGTTTAATCCAGCTACTAGCTAACGGTAGGCTAACGTTACCTGCTGCCAAGTGTAGAGTTAGTGTTAACTAGCGTCACGTGCAACGATGCTTCTGTTGCCTGTAACGTCGATTTGGAGCATCGGAGAGCAACGCAGGCATTTAAGTGGCACTGATATGAGGCAGTGAAATCAACGTTGCTATTCCGTCCGGTAGATACCAGTCGTTTAGGCACTGGTGCTGTATTAGCATCGGGGTTCGGTACCCAACCCTGGCTCTAAGTCCGCTATTACCTACCAACTGCTGCTGAAACGATGGAGCTCTCTAGCCGGCGTCTGTACTTGGCTCAAAGCCCCCTATTCTCGCGTTACTCAACTACCAACTGCCACTGATGCGACCGAGCTGTAGCCGTCTCTATCAACTGCTTTTAAAGCGTAACTGTCGCCAAAATGCAACCTAGGGTCTTTTTGTGAATGTACCCGAGTCAAACTTTCGTTTAAAAGCATATTTAGGACGGAAACGTCACTTTTAAGATTCACCGTATCTTCATTTTTCGGTCAAATGGCCTTTTGAATGGGACTCCTAGGGGCACTTTTATGATAGCCTCAAAATAGCTATTTTTAAAACACTAAGAAGGCTCGACACAACATGAAACTTTGCTCGAAGTATGACCAGGGTCTCTGCACATGAACTTGAGCATTGAGAACATTGTTTGTGTACACAGAGTTTACTAAAAAAGGTTTTGAGCAACTCACGTTAGCAGTTGTTGTTTACGCTATCAGCCATTTTCCCAGTCAAAAATAGGCGATCTCAGAATGCGAATGAACGGACTCCATAGGAGGAAATGTCATTCTTATATGAGGCTCCTTTTTCAACTACAAGGTCAGTATTGTTTTTCACTAACGACAAAACAACAAATTATCCATGCATTTATATGGAACTAAGCTTTAGGAGCTTTTCATCTTTATCTCCTCCCTCGACTATTTTTGACTGGCTTGATAGACGGCGACCGGAAGAACAACAGCTACAGTGTGTTGCTCAAAACCTTTCCTTTTAGTGAACTCTGTGTACACAAACAAGATTCTTAATGCTCGAGTTCATGTGTAGAGACCTTGGTCATACTTCAAGCAAAGTTTCATGTTGTGTCGAGCCTTCTTAGTGTTTTAAAAATAGCTATTTTGAGACTAGCATAAAAGTGCCCCTAGGACTCCCATTCAAAAGACCATTTGACCGAAAAACGAGAATACGGTAAAACTTAAAAGTGACGCTTCCGTCCTAAAAGTTTGACTCGGGTACATTCACAAAAAAAACCTAGGTTGCATTTTGGCAAGAGTTACGCTTTAACATGTTCCATTCAGGTGAACAGAAAATTGCGTTGCCTGTATCTTTTCACGGCAACCCTCCATAGAGATTTATCAGTTACTTTAAGTAACAGCGACAATAAAAATGTATTTCACACTATTATTATGGTTAAACTTTGCAATTAAACCGTGGCTCACATACATGACTTATATTACTTTAAAACTATTGTCTCTCATGAATTAGCATAGGTCGCTACTGATTATTGTTGGAAGACAGGGCTCAACGTTAAGATTTTTTTTTTATCAGTTATCAAATAATGACAAAGACTCAAGTGAAGTACATGTTCCTTTGAATAATGATCCACTTTTACCTACCTTGGACTCAAACTTGCAGCAAACTTCACAAAAACATTGTAGACAACTAGGGCTGAGAAGATATGCTTTTGTCCCGATTCAATTCTTTAACGATACATGGGTGCTGATTGGATTTGTATTGTGATTCTAGAAGTATTGCGATTCGATAGTATTGAGTGTTGCGATTTTCTTTTCCTTCTTTAACAAAAACAAAAGTTGAATAACACACTTCCAGAGACAATACATCATGAGCCATTTCTAAAACTAATTGTTTTCTAAAAAAAAAAAAATATGCATATCACATGTCAGTTAGTCAGTCTGACATTTATTTAATTTGTGAAGAACATAACAAGGATTTTCTGCTTTTGGTCAGAAAATGGATATGATGTAGTTACTGTCCGTGGTACTGTAAAAACAAACTATTTTGGTGAATTATTGTTAAAAAAATAATAAATAACAAATATTAATTCTAGTCATAAATCTTCGTGTACACGCAGGGTTTCTGCTATATGCATGTAGCAGTGGTGCACTGCCGCTCCTTCAGCTGCTAATGAAATGTCATAGTCGTAATTATACACGGCTCTGCAGAGCCGTCTGCTCTACCAATCTCAGGCGAACAGTCAGCCGCTCTCTCTCCCCTCTGAGGCTGAACAACTGGAACATGAAAACCGCACTGACGCAGGTCCTGTGAAATATGACGGCAACAGTTTATCGGAAAATAGCGTTGGGTACACTGAATTTGATAAATTTACTGTTTATCAGACCCCAGATGAGACAAGAAGCTAACGTTAGCAAATGCTGCGGTCCCTCTGCCTCTGAAGGCCCGCTGCAGGAGACGTTGTATTCCCCCGACACGCTGTATTAATGTTACTGTTTAAAACGCTTTCCAGGTTAGTTGGGATGCATACCGCTCAAAACCAACATTAAAAACGTAGTAATCTTCCCTCAGCGTTTAGTTTTGTTGCTAAACTGTGTGTAAAATGAGTGGTGACGTTAAATCATCTGTTTCAGGTAACGGCACCCAGGGTACCGTCTATTTGCTGGATTGTTCCGAGGTAACCGTCGGTAGCTAACGTTAGCAGATAAGCCCGTTGACGGCAACGGTTTTGTTCATATTTATGCACAATGACAAATAAAGCAAACTTGCTAAAAAAGGAACTACACGCTGTTTTCAGGTCACGTTACTATTGACGTTCAAACAGCGAGCGCTTGTTTAGCCTGTCTGGACATGTGGCAGATTAGAAAAGAAACAGACTATCTGGTGACAAAGCAGAAATGTTTCTGTTTGCAAAGAAAAACTTGCCATTGATGTCCTAGTGATTGCAATATGCCTGTGTATGTGTTTTGAGAAATATCTTTATACTGCAAGGCTATATTTATTTTATTAGGGCCCGAGCGCCAACAGCGGCGAAGGCCCTTTTGAAACTGAAGGAATTATTAGGGCCCGAGCGCCGACAGCGGCGAAGGCCCTATTGAAGCTGAAGGAATTATTAGGGCCCGAGCGCCGACAGCGGCGAAAGCCCTTTTGAAACTGAAGGAATTATTAGGGCCCGAGCGCCGACAGCGGCGAAGGCCCTATTGAAACTAGAGGAATTATTAGGGCCCGAGCGCCGACAGCGGCGAAGGCCCTTTTGAAACTGAAGGAATTATTAGGGCCCTAGCGCCGACAGCGGCGAAGGCCCTTTTGAAACTGAAGGAATTATTAGGGCCCGAGCGCCGACAGCGGCGAAGGCCCTATTGAAACTGAAGGAATTATTAGGGCCGGAGCGCCGACAGCGGCGAAGGCCCTATTGAAACTGAAGGAATTATTAGGGCCCGAGCGCCGACAGCGGCGAAGGCCCTATTGAAACTGAAGGAATTATTAGGGCCCGTGAAGGAATTATTAGGGCCCGAGCGCCGACAGCGGCAAAGGCCCTTTTGAAACTGAAGGAATTATTATTAGGGACCGAGCGCCGACAGCGGCGAAGGCCCTTTTGAAACTGAAGGAATTATTATTATTAGGGCCCGAGCGCCGACAGCGGCGAAGGCCCTATTGAAACTGAAGGAATTATTAGGGCCCGAGCGCCGACAGTGGCGAAGGCCCTATTGAAACTGAAGGAATTATTATTAGGGCCCGAGCGCCGACAGCGGCGAAGGCCCTATTGAAACTGAAGGAATTATTAGGGCCCGAGCGCCGACAGCGGCGAAGGCCCTATTGAAACGGAAGGAATTATTATTTTCTGCAAGTAAATTGGCTTTTTGAGGGGCTTAACATATTCAAAAACTCACCAAATTTGGCGGTCGCATCAAGTCTGGTGAAAATTTACGTATTTTAAGGGGTTCGGGAATAGGGGCGCAAAAATGGCTCGCTAGCGCCCCCTACAAAGTTAAAGAAATTAAGCCCCTGCAGTGCGTTTAACATAGACTCACGGAACTTGGTACACATATGTAACATATCAAGATGTACAGAAAACGTCATTGGAGCCATACCCTAAACCCAACAGGAAGTCCGCCATTTTGATTTCAAAGTCCGGAATTAGTGCGATTTTGGCCATTTCCACATGTCGTACTTTAACGAACTCCTCCTAGAGATTTCATCCGATCAACTTCAAATTTGGTCTGTGCCATCTTAAGACATTAAAGATGAAAAGTTGTTAAAAGAAAAACTTTTCGTCATAGGGCGTGGCCGTGGCGGGGCGGCCATTTTGTGCGTTTCGCCACCAAAACAGGAAGTTGCTGTAACTTGAGTGTACATTGTCCGATTCGCTCGAAACTTTCCAGGATTCATAAGAGTCCAACCCTGAGGACAAATAAAGGCCGATATTTACTTAAAGGCATAGCGCCCCCTAGTGGCAACAGGAATTAGGCCTAAAAGTGAAGGTGCTATACTTTAACGAACTCCTCCTAGAGATTTCACCCGATGTACTTCAAACTTGGTCTCTATCATCCCAACACCTTAAAGATGAAAAGTTATTAAAAGAAAAACTTTTCGTCTGACGGTGTGGGCGTGGCGTGGCGTGGCGGCCATTTTGAGTGTTTAGCGATGAACAAATAAGTTGTTGTAACTTGAGTGTACGTTGTCGTAATAGCCCGAAATTTCTCACGATTGATAAGGGTCCAGGCCTGAGGACACCTACAGGCCAAATTTGACTTTTGGTCATAGCGCCCCCCGCTGGCAACAGGAAATGCGCCTTATATGACAAACTTCATCCGATTTACATGAAACATACATGATTTGTAATGATGATTACATAATGAGCCAGCCCCTATAATATAACCACGCCCACTTACTCAGGCCACGCCCCCTTTCATAACATTTGAACCGTTTAAGGTAGAGTCTTGTGTGAGGTGTCATTGAACTCAGCAGAGAGTTGCTTCTTCATTGGTGATGGTTTGGCCCGCTCCCTATGCTTAAGCCACGCCCCCTTTCATGAATGCTGATCCATCTAAGGTAGGGTCTTGTGTGAGGTGTCATTGAACTCAGCAGAGAGTTGCTTCTTCATTGGTGATGGTTTGGCCCGCCCCCTATGTGTAAGCCACGCCCCCTTTCATAGCTAATGAACTGTATGGCGTAGAGTCTTGTGTGAGGTGTCATTGAACTCAGCAGAGAGTTGCTTCTTCATTGGTGATGGTTTGGCCCGCCCCCTATGCTTAAGCCACGCCCCCTTTCATGAATGCTGATCCATCTAAGGTAGAGTCTTGTGTGAGGTGTCATTGAACTCAGCAGAGAGTTCCTTCTTCATTGGTGATCGTTTGGCCCGCCCCCTATGCTTAAGCCACGCCCCCTTTCATAACATTTGAACCGTTTAAGGTAGGGTCTTGTGTGAGGTGTCATTGAACTCAGCAGAGAGTTGCTTCTTCATTGGTGATGTTTGGCCCGCCCCCTATGCTTAAGCCACACCCCCTTTCATAACATTTGAACGATTTAAGGTTGACCATTGTGTGAGGTATCAGTGAACTCAGCAGAGAGTTGCTTCTTCATTGGTGATGGTTGGGCCCGCCCCCTGTGGTTAAGCCACGCCCCCTTTCATAACATTTGAACGATTTAAGGTTGACCATTGTGTGAGGTATCAATGAACTCAGCAGACAGTTACTTCTTCATTGGTGATGGTTTGGCCCGCCCCCTATGTTCAAGCCACGCCCCCTACTCTTTTAAGGTAGAGTCTTGTGTGAGGTGTCATTGAACTCAGCAGAGAGTTGCTTCTTCATTGGTGATGGTTTGGCCCGCCCCCTATGCTTAAGCCACGCCCCCTATCATGAATGCTGATCCATCTAAGGTAGAGTCTTGTGTGAGGTGTCATTGAACTCAGCAGAGCGTTGCTTCTTCATTGATGATGGTTTGGCCCCCCCTATGCTTAAGCCACGCCCCCTTTCGTAACATTTGAACCGTTTAAGGTAGACCCTTGTGTGAGGTATCGTTGAACTCAGCAGAGAGTTGTTTCTTCATTGGTGATGGTTTGGCCCGCCCCCTATGCTTAAGCCACGCCCCCTTTCATGAATGCTGATCCATCTAAGGTAGAGTCTTGTGTGAGGTGTCATTGAACTCAGCAGAGAGTTCCTTCTTCATTGGTGATGGTTTGGCCCGCCCCCTATGCTTAAGCCACGCCCCCTTTCATAACATTTGAACTGTTTAAGATAGTCTTGTGTGAGGTATCATTGAACTCAGCAGAGTTGCTTCTTCATTAGTGATGGTTTGGCCCGCCCCCAATGCTTAAGCCACGCCCCCTTTCATAACATTTGAACGATTTAAGGTTGACCATTGTGTGAGGTATCAATGAAATCAGCAGACTTACTTCTTCATTGGTGATGGTTTGGCCCGCCCCCTATGCTTAAGCCACGCCCCTTTCATAACATTTGAACGATTTAAGGTTGAAAATTGTGTGAGGTATCAATGAACTCAGCAGAGAGTTCCTTCTTCATTGGTGATGGTTTGGCCCGCCCCCTATGTTTAAGTCACGCCCCCTTTCATAAATGCTGACCCATCTAAGGTAGAGTCTTGTGTGAGGTATCATTGAACGCAGCAGGGAGTTCCCTTTTCATTGGTGACGATTTGCGGTGTCTGTCTGTGCCGCGCAAATGCACGGTCGCAGAGAGCGGCGATCGCCGGTAACCCCGATGCGCGCAGAGGCGCGAGGGCCCGTCCATCGCTGCTTGCAGCTTTAATTTTTATTTGTTATTTATATATTATTTTATTACCATTACCTGTTTTCCCTGTTTTCATACAGAAGTTTAGTTTGCTAAATATATCACATTTTTTTAGTTGGATATTGGATGTGAAAAGAAGGAAATGGTTCTTCCATAACAGATGTGTGTGAATTTCCCACACCAGGAGCAATTTATATATTTCTGTTTTATAGCGATCGATTATCTGTTCAAAAATGTTCTATGTTCTGTGCAAAATGTAAAATATTCTATTAAAGAAAAGATATAAAATAAATATTTGTGGGTGCTGTAAAGTGATTAGATAAAATTAAATCGGAATCGTCTAAAATCGGTATCGGCAGGTCAAACTCAATGAAAAATCGGAAATCAGAATCGGCCTAGAAAATTGTAATCGGTGCATCTCTAGTTAGGTTGATCATTTTTTTCTGTTTGTGGTGCTTTTTTTTTCTCAGCATTTCACAGTCATTCGGCTTAGGTGCTGACAAAAACGGCTCGGGTGCTGCACCTAAGACTTATGTGTGTAATGACGGGGAAAACCCTGCTTTACATTAAAAGCTGATAAATACTCTGCTGATTAAACATGGGGATTTTGAGGAGAAGACTCTGAATAGTGTCTGTGTGTCTTTTATCCCCTCAGGAGATCAGGACTACCTACTAAATCTGATCGACTCTCCTGGTCACATCGACTTCTCCTCAGAGGTTTCCACTGCTGTCCGCCTGTGTGACGGGGCCATTATAGTTGTTGATGCTGTGGAGGGAGTGTGTCCTCAGGTAAACATCACCGTTGACTTAATGTCTCATGCTGTATGTTAGTTTTTAAAGAAAACACATATTTACTACAGATCCACATTCTTTCCTGTGAACACACCAAGTCTGTCCTTAGTCAGACTTATTTTTGTGTCCTTTCTCCAGTATATTGGATTGGATTTGATATTTAAAATGAAACACTAACTGTGAGGTTAGGGTGCTGACTGTTAATCAGCTCCTCTGCCTTCTCCTGGTGCTCCTTATGGCATGAGGAAAACAACCAATCAGAGCCGAGGAGCCGAGAAAGTTGGGCCAGTGGATGGTGCATGGCTTTGGCTCGACTTGGTCACAGACTCTCTCATTTTACAGCTTAACACTGACTACGTTTACATGCACATAATATTCTGTTTTTTTGCCCTTATTCCGAAAAAGACGATATTCTGACTAAGCTGTTTACATGGCTAATGAAAGTGAATATTCCACTAATATTTACTTACATGCAGCGGTTTAAAATAGGAAGTTTTCCTCGGTGGTGGACTTGTTGGACCATGCGAACACAGCGTCCCTCTTTCATTCCTTCAACCAGCTTCTTGAAAAGGTAGCTGTGCTTCTGCTTCATTTCTTTTGGTCATGTATCTCTACTGCAGCCGGAGTCACTTGAACTGTTGGCTGGTTGGTTTGTGAACATTGACCATAGCTACGCACAGAGCTGACCATAAGCCGTAAACAGGCCGTTAACCCCGGTTAAGACGCAGATTCTAAATGTGCTGTATACATGTCCAAAGAATGCTTCTAAATCCCGAATGATACCGGCATATCACATTTTAATCGGAAAATCCTAAATTTGAAAAAAGGCGTTATTCGGACTATGCTGTTTACATGACCTGAATCATATTCGGAATTAGGGATGCAGCGTTTAACCAATTTCACTATTAAAGGTGCACTATGAGTTCCTGCATGGTTTCAGCGTGGTACCACGTTCCAGCCAATCACCGACAAGATGGTTGGGGGAGGGGGTGGGGGTTAGTGCGTCTTTTTCACTGAAATTAAGGCTGCTGCTCTAAAAGCACCCCCTCCCCCAACCATCTTGTCGGTGATTGGCTGGAACGTGGTTTGTTGTATTTTGGTGCACAGCCTGTGCCCCTAGTGTTTGTTTGACGTTTACGACCCCTGTATTGTCTCCCGAGACTGGGCTTTTTCACAGTGTATTCAGGGGGCAGGCAGCTAGCGGATCAAGGAGATAAGTCTACAATTTGAGACAAAAATGAAATCGTGCTGAAACCATGCAGGAACTCATAGTGCACCTTTAACCGCGCTTTAAAAGCGCGGTTAATTAATCGTAAAGGCTCCGCTACACCGAGTGTTAACTGACTGCACGTTATGTGTAGCAGTGTGTGCAGTTCTTATTAAACCTCCTTGACAACATAAACATTTGTGTTTGCGCACACACACACACACACACAGCATATCATGCGCCGGTCCGGTCACCGCGAGTATTGACTGTCAGAGTGATGTACGGCTCCCCTTGGTGGGATAACTTACTGCTGCAATTTTTCATCATTACATAAAGTTACCAAACACCAGGAAAACACAGAGCAGAGCCAGCCCCTGACCTCACGACAGCTGCTGCTGCAACGGGGAATTTAACCCAAGTTGGTAAGCTTGCTAGCGATTTTGTTTACTAATGTTGTTGTTAAGTGTTTGTTAGCTTGTTAACATTACTAGTTAGCTAACGTTGGCCTGTTTAATGTTAACGTTAACGTTACAGTTAACAGCTAACGAGTCAGGAGCCGACGTTTGCATTTACAGCGAGTGGACTTAAGATAACGTTACGTTAAGAGGCAAAACTCTGCAACAGCTCAAACATGTCACTGACACGTTATTATGGAACCCACGCAACTTCTAGGCAACCTTCAATAGCATTAACACGCTACTATTGGCCAGGCGTCCATGGTTACGCAAGGTAACGTAACCTGATTTGTTCAGGTCCTATCCCCTGACCAATTGGCTATCCTAACCTTAACCACTCAAGGTCAATGCCTAACCCCAACCAATCGAGCTGCTTTGTAGGGCGGGACTTGCCTGGAAGTTACGTGGGATCCATAATAACGCGTCACTGACATTACCACTTAACGTTACCACTTAGCGTTACCACTTAGCGTTACTTACTCCTCTTCATCCCCTATGGGACATAAGGCTGTAAAGAGATCTCTACATCGCATTTATTCCTTGGCAACATGCCTGTGACTAGGCCTGTCACAATAACAAATTTTGCTGGACGATAAATTGTCCCAGAAATTATTGCGATAAACGATAATATTGTTTGTAAATGTTTGTACCAAAATAGTTCTGTTTTTCAGTCTTCATTTTGGCGAAGGTGCAGCTTCTGCTCCTCTGCAGGTCGGAGCTTCGTGGGGGCGGGCCCACACACACACACACACACACACACACACACACACACACACACACACACACACACACACACACACTGGCGCAACTCTGACACACTTTCCGCACTCCGTGTCCGCGGACAGCTGTAGGCTTGTATCGTTAATGTTCTGTACATTGTCGGACACATGCAGCCACTTTCCTGAAACCGCTTGCGAGACTGACAAGTCCACAGCGGCGTGTATGTCCGAGCCTGTCTCCACCGCCTCCACCTGCAGGTTGTCAACTGTGGTTTGGAATGAAAGGGAGAAAACGGGCCGCCGAGTAACACGGCAGATATTGCTCATATTCTTTTATTTATTTATTTTTTTTTGACGGAGCCTTAACTGCAAAGTGCTTTTGTTTTTTTTTAAGTTTTCTGTCTCTTTCACTCCGCCTGGAGTCCCGCCCACACACAAAGACCATGCGACTGACAAGAGGGTTCACTCCTTGTTACGCTAAGGAACCGAGAGTGGTCCTCCAGTCTTTTTGGTAGCGAGAGAGAGAAACAAGGAAAACAAACAAACAAGCATGCAAATGGAAATTATCGCAGATGGAAAAATTATCGAGCTCATTTTTTTTATCGTGCGATTAATTGATTTATTGACTATTGTGACAGGCCTAGTAGGCACTTGTAATGACATTTCAATGTTTAGAGGCTAAAAACAAGTTTAAAACGTGCCCTGTTTAAGCCTGTTGGGTGCAAAATCTAGCAGGAGGATAACACGGTGTAGGCAGCACCGATTGTTTTCGTTTTTCTCGCTACTGACAGCACTCCAAATTTACAAACAACAGAGCTTTGGGTTGAAATCGACCGGAATTCTCCTTTAACTGCAAAGTGCTGCGGGAAACCCTGCTCCAACTCTCAACCCAACTAGCGTTCTCTGTCTCTCTCTCTCTCTCCGCCAGGAGTCCTGTCTCCCTAGATAAAGACCATGCGACTGACAAGAGGGTTCACTCCTCGTTACGCTAAGGAACCGAGAGTGGTCATCCAGTCTGTTTGGCAGAGAGAGATAGAGAGAGACAAGGAAAACAAACAAGCATGAAAATGGAAATTATTGCGGCCGTAAAAATTATCGAGCTCATATTTTTTATCGTGCGATTAACTGATTTATTGACTATCGCGACAGGCCTACCTGTGACAGGTGCATCTTGTCTAGCAGCTTCTCCAAATTTTAGAAACACCAGCTAGCAGGGCCGTTTCTAGCTTTTTGAGGGCCCAAAGGACAGCACTGTTGTTGCCAACTTGGCCTTTGGTTTGTGATGTGACTGATTCACCTCTAGTCTCTAATCTTTTCAGATGAATTTAAAGTGGTGATAGAATGCAAAACCGATTTTACCTTGTCATAGTTGAATAACGACAGTTCGGTGGGTAAATAGGACATACAAAGAAGCTCAAAATCCCATTGATACCCCTATCCTCTGCAAATCTCACACTTTGAAACTGCCGCTGAAAACGGGCGAATCTCAACAAAGCTGGAAGCTGACGTAAGCATCCCAACTCCTAGTCTTTGTCACGCCCCAACATTTGCATAGGCTACACCACTGACCTGAGGTCAGCTTAGTCTTCTGAATCTAGCTAGGTCATGCAGATCTCCAGAGGTCCGCTATTTAATTACTAAATTCACTTCTGAGACTTTTTTATGCGAGAAATCAACTATGTAGAGGTCAAATATGGGCCGTTTTACGAAAATTGATGGCTAATTGCAAATTTTGTCCGACTGTGTGTCGCAGTTCAGCAGGAGCTCAGCAGGCTACATGACAGCGGCCAGTGCTGCCTCACCGCCCGGCGTGTCCCACTTCATAGACTCGCTGTGAGCTAGCTGGATCTCCGTCACGAAGGGAAGCCAGCGGCGCTCCATAACTGCGCAAAGTCAGTTCTGGGTTACTGGACTACAAAATGCCGAGGCCCTGATGGAGCTCCATCAGGGCCTGCAGCTAGCCGCGATCTTTACCCATAGGATTGAAGGGACAGTAGCAGCTAACGAAATCTCTAATGTTCACAAAAATGCATTAAATTGAAATCGGACACCATAATTAGCTTTATAAGCCCTTGGGGTAGATGTTATATAAGTGGCGTGACGAAATTCAAACTGTAAATATACTTGAATTATGCCGAAAGTGAAGCTAACTAGCCGCGATCTGTACACATAGGATTGAAGGGACAGTAGCAGCTAACAAAATCCCCAATGTTCACAAAAATGCATTAAATTGAAATCGGGCACCATAGTTAGCTTTATAAGACCTTGGGGTATATGTTATATAAGTGGCGTGATGAAATTCAAACTGTAAATAGACTTTAATTATGCCGAAAGTGAAGCTAACTAGCTAGCTGCGATCTGTACACATAGGATTGAAGGGACAGTAGCAGCTAACGAAATCCCTAGCTAATGTTCACAAAAATGCATTAAATTGAAATCGGACACCATTGTTAGCTTTATAAGACCTTATGGTATATGTTATGTAAGTGGCGTGACGAAATTCAAACTAAATATATGTTATGCCGGCAGCTGGCAGCCAGCCAGCTCTGCAGAGCCCCGAGCCCCAGTAGTCCAGTAGCCGAGAAATGGTGACTTTCACTGGGTGTGGAGGTTGCCATTTTCTCATCAGACTGTGCTCCTAAAGTCCGACGCGTCTTACCAAATTTGCAATTAGCCATCAATTTTCATAAAACGGCCCATATTTGAGCTTTATATAGTTGATTTCTCGCATAAAAAAGTCTCAGAAGTGAATTTAATAACGAAATAGCCCGACAAACAACGTATAACTTTGCAGTGTCTGAAATATGAGACCTGCTGTCTTGTCTCCAATGTGTTTCTATGGGGTTCGCTCAAACCAATCAGCACGTAGCTCATCTAAATATTCATGAGCATACCATATTTGGAAGAAAATCTCTTGTTCCAAATAGAGCCATATTCACAGGGTAGTTAAGGGCCTAATAAAATAGCATTCGGGCAATTTTCAGCCCAACCAATGTTACATACCCTATTAGGAGACCTTAATGAACAGTGTGAAATACCCTATATAATCATTCTATAACCCCTTTAAATGAAAAGGTTGATCATGTAATCAGTTTTAAAACATTGAAAACTGTTATTGTGTTATTTCTGTTTCAAAAGGCTGCAATAGTGGCCGGGTTGGCTCAGTGGGTAGAGCAGGCACACATATAATTAGAGGTTTATGCCTCGACGCAGTGGTCCAGGGTTCGAATCCGACCTGTGGTGATTTTCTGCATGTCTTCCCCCTCTCTCTCCCCTTTCTCACCGAATAAATGCGGAAACCCCCCCAAAAAAAATCTTACAAAAGGCTGCAATAAATAATAAATTAAAATCTAGAGTGTTCATGTAATTTCATACATTAGCAGTGAAATTAATTATTGCATAATAATCATGATAATCTATGATTGTTGCATCCGTATTCGGAATATTGTCATATTCTGAATAATAGTAGATTATTAGTGTGCATGTAAACGTACTCAATGAAACGTCTAGCCTGTCTCTGTCCAACAATAACAAAATCCACCTACCAGCTCCTCTAAAGCTCACTAATTAGAATGTTATATCTCTTTATTTTCCCCGAAAAAAGTGTTAAAAGGACAAGTTGCCTGTGCGTTTACCTTTAGACCAGCGGTCTCAAACTCAAATTGGCTTGGGGCCACTGCTGGTATTGTCATCTCAAAGGAGAGCCACTTCTACACGAGTGCCACAAAGCAGTATTTCTGGAGAAAATAAATAAATGATTGTGTTGTGTAAATTACTACTACTCTTACACATCGAAATTACATTTTTCTCCATCGGCCTTGCAAAACTGGGTCACAGTGATTTATTTTTCTCTTTGCACATTGTGTGCAGACCCAGGCTGTGCTGCGCCAGGCGTGGCTGGAGAACATCAGGCCTGTCCTGGTCATCAACAAGATAGACCGACTCATCCTGGAGCTGAAGCTCACCTCTCAGGAAGCTTACAGCCACCTGCAGAAGATCCTGGAACAGGTGAGAGCTCTCATCTGGCATAGGCCACACTCAGGATATCTTCACTAGATATTTTATATAGAACACTCTCAGCCGCAGTGTTACAGCGCTACAAAGAAACCTTCCGTGAAATTGTACTTGTTTGTGTTCAGCTGTCTTGAATCATTTAAGCCATTGTGTATTTTCTAGGGTTTGACCAATACTGGTTTATCAAGAGCGATACCCATTATTAGAGGTCGGCCGGCCGGCCGATTAATCGGCCAATTTTTGGCATTTTTTTACATAATCGGCATCGGCCAATATCCCAGTATATCAAGCCGATTAATAGGCAGGCGCATCTGCGGGCAGCTTAGTGTTAAAAACATGAATAGGCAACATTTTTTACAGCGCACCCAGACCAGCTGCCTCCAGCCCCTCCCCTCGTGAAGTCTTGCGCCGTGTGTCTCGCACAGTCACTTCAGGCTCAGATGCTACCGTTAGTAGTAGCATGTTGCTGGTGTTCTTGCCTTGGGATTAACTGTACTAATAAAACCGTACACAACACCGCGGCCACACCGCTGTGGAAGGTCCCCGAATGTCATTTATCAGAGTCTGGTTGTTACCCCTGTCCGTGGCAGTCTCATCCACTCCTATAACGGAGCTAACTGGAGCTAACCGCTAACGGAGCTAACCGCTAACGGAGCTAATCGTTGCTAACAGAGCCTTCAGTTCTCCGTGCCTGTATCCATTAACTGCATCTATGGACTCGAGCACGAATAAAACCCTTAATTTTTATTAAATTGGCTGGGCGAGTTTTAAATTACAACCAAGAGTTGTTTGAATGACAGAAATCTGCTCAGATAAGATCCTAATGAGTGCAACAGGACATGTAACAGTAGGATTCCCAAAACACAGATATAACACTTCAACAAATGAACAATGATCTAACAAACAAGGTGAACAAGAATTGACTTCAGATAGCCCTAGTCTTATGTGATTCAACAGGAGTTAGGAGGAAATAGTGTTGAGATTAATAATATGTCACTTTCTGTGAAGCTTGCAGATTTGTATTCTCAAAAGTTTAATAAATCTGCTAAGTGCACTAAACTTTATTTTTTCATTGAAAAGTTTATTTGACAAAGTTTATTTTCTTCTTACCTGTTTCGTTTATTTAATATATTTTTCATACATTATTTATACAATATACAGTATGTTTTTACATTATACATTTTTAATTGAAGTATACAAGTGTAGATTGGTGAAGTGTTCAATAAATGTTTTTGTTGAGAAATTCTGTGTATATTAGTGTTACATTTTATCTTTCAAATAGAGGTTTAAAAACAAGCACATATCGGCCAAATATCAGCCAAAATAAATCGGCAGCATTTATCAGCCATCGGCTGACCCTGATTTCTAAAGATCGGCATCGGCATCAGCCAGAGATCACCCATATTGGTCAACCTCTACCCATTATTAGTAATTAATGAAACCGATAACCGATATTTGGAACCAATATGCATTTACTGTCGTTGGGAATTCATACCAACACTGTAAAAATGAAAATCTTTAAATCAATATTAAGATTTTGGAATGTTACAAACTCCAACACAAAACTTTGTTTAAATGCTTCAAGCAATTATTTGATAAATGAGAAACATGATACCCAGTAAAAGATAGTCAGATAGTGTTGTGGGCGGGACATGAAGTCAGACTAGGTGGTGAGTGAAACCGAAGCAGAGGGACAGACACAGAACTGTAGCCGAGCCAAAATAGACCACTTTTTAATTCATTAACTTTATCGATTGTCAGGGAAAACAGCGCTGATACAGATCATCTGCAAACGAAGAAGATAGATAGAAGATATCACTAGTATTTTCTATTAAAGAGCCCCTATTATACTCCTTTTCGGCGTCATGTTTGTACTCTTGGGGTTTACTAGAATAGGTTTACATGCTTTGATGTTCAAAAAAACATATTTTGTTTCTCATACTGCTCCTCGCGGCAGCTCCTCTGTCTGTCTTTCTGAGCTCTTGGCCAAACAGGACTGTGGGCGAGGTGTTTCAAGCAGTTGAGAAAAAGTGCCGTCTGTGGAAGAGAAAGCTCCATTTGGAGTGACATGTGTTTTTGTTGTACTTTATACATCTATTACATACACTAAAAACTGTATAACACACTAAAAGAAGGGAAAAATCCCAGAAAGCATAATAAGGGCTCTTTAACTCGTGGAAAACATGAATAAAAAGTTGGAAGTGTTTTGTAGAGCACTGTAAGTAGGTTGCTGTGCGTGTTCTTCCTCGTAGGTAAACGCGGTGACAGGCACTTTGTTTACATCCAAAGTGATGGAGGAGCGGGCGGAGAAAGAGAAGAAGGAGGAGGAGGTGGAGGAGGAGGAGAAAGAAAGCAAGATCCTGAGTGGAGATCAGGTTTATGACTGGAGTGCCGGACTAGAGGAGGCCGACGACTCCCAACTCTACTTCTCCCCCGACCAGGGGAATGTGGTGTTTGCCAGCGCCATCGATGGTTGGGGCTTTAGGTGAGACTGTGGGCTCCGTCTTCAGCTGCATCCATGACTTTGGGGTGTGCACGGTGTGGAGGGTCTAAACACGCATGTGTTGGACTCAAGGCCCGCGTGCCGAACCCGGCCCCTCGCAGATTTTGGGTTCGCAATAAAGAGTTTTCATATTCAGGCTGTGGAACAGGTTGCTGTGTGGTAGCCTGCTTTTAAAAAATGTAATCATTGTTTTGCTTGATTTGCTAAATTCTATCATGGCTACGGAACTTTCTGGCTGACTTTTGTAGGGATTTAGTTCAACAAAAATGCGACAAAAGTCGAAAAAAGCAACAAAAATGTCTAAGATAAGGGCGCCCGGATAGCTCAGTTGGTAGAGCAGGCACCCATATATAGAGGTTTGCTCCTCGACGCAGCGGCCCGGGTTGGTCTCTGACCTGCGGCCCTTTTCTGCATGTCATTCCCCCCCTCTCTCTCCTCTTTCATGTCTTCAGCTGTCCTGTCAAAAATAAAGGCCTATAAATGCCCAAAAAATTATAAAAAAAAAAGAAAAAAAAAATGTCTCAGAAAAAAGCAACAAAAATGTCGAAAAAAAATTTACAAAAATTAAGAAAATACGATGAATGTAAAAAAAAAAAGCAACATGCAGTAATACAATCAAGATACTTTTCTATGAAAAAAAAAAAAAAAGTCTGTCCCTTAGTGAAATTGAGTTTGATACCTCTGCTCTATAGCTTCAGTTAAACTAGCACGGATCTCCGTAGATGGCGTGCGCGTGCTACGAGCATGCACAGAGACATTTATGCTCAACACTTTGTTTTTTACAGTATTCTCTGAAACACCAGAGGGCGTACAAACAAAATAATCTGTGAATAGGCAAGAAGTAGTAGAGAAGAAGAGACCGGAAGTAAAGGAAAGCCGGCTGATGGCAACAGTAGTAAACGCATCCATGTTGAACACCCACGTACCGCCAAACATCACATTTATCTACTCTAATCATTAACCTGACTGTCCTTTTATCTACAAATGGACACTAGTGTCTGCCTGTAACACTGTTAAGAACACTCTTTACCATACATGAAGCCGTTTTTTTTTTTTTTTAGCCTTGACAAAACGATCTCTCATGTTTTTCCACACTCCAGCAAAATGCCTCGTCTTTTGCCAGTGTGGTGTCTCTCTCTGACCACATATTTAAGGCTGATTGACTCTCTGTGGTCTGTACATGGAGAATCACACAGATGTCTGTAGAGGCGAGCCTGCTCGGCCAGTCTTCCCAGCTGACCGTGTTGAACTGAAAGCGCAGTGCGTGCCAAGTTACAAAAATTCAGAGGTGCACGACCACGCGCCGCGACAACTAGAGGAGCCATCGCCCGGGAAAAGACAGGCCGCAGTGACCTCATTGTACGGCACCTCGCTCCGGGAACACCGCTGCGACCATAAACCTAGCTTAAGTTAAAGCACTGGTCCTCAGATGTAGAGATTGGCTTTAAAACCGCAGAAGGTAGTTTCACTGGAGGCTGCTGATGGCACAATGTATGACTATTTTAGTATTCAGTATTCGGCAACTAGTTTGTGTTTATTTAGAATATTTCAGATGTCTTTGTAACGTATCATAAACTAGAAAGATAATGTGGCTCATGGGTTAGACCTATTCTGACACTGGAATAACCCAGTAACTTAATCAATACCCCAAAATCCATCTCATTGTTTATTCATTTAATATCTTTAAAAATATGGAATGCCATTTTATTCAATATCAAATAAATACATGAATAAATAAATATACCTATGAAATACATCATGTTTATTTATGTATTTATTTATTTAATATCAGATAAAATGACATTCCATTTTGATACACCTGAAAACATTTCTACACTTCCACTAGATGGTGCTGTCCACTTAGATTTAATATACAGCATTTTACACTAATTGAGTCTCAACATGATTCCAGAAGCATCAGAGACCAGAGCAAAACCAAGCTGTTTGTTACCTAAAAAGACCTCATATTTTTCTCCAGTTGAGGAATTTCAAAGTATAATACTTTCTCCTTACATTTCATTACATCACTTCACACCATGTGTTCCACTCCACAGTTGCATAAAGTCTCCATGCTGTACTGGCAGTTTGGTGTAAGACAGTCAGTGATGAGGACACAAAGGCTGGCTGAGGGTAGCTGTGTCCCTGTGATCACTAAATAAACCGATCAGGTCTCAGAGGAGATGGCCGAGTCTTATCTGCCTCTGGACCCGAGAAACTCATTCACAGTCTGTGGCAAAATAATAGGAGGATAAGATCCAGACAACATGTTCACCCTGATCCTGTTCAAATCTCTCATCAAAGCCCCACTTTATTCAAAGCTGCTAATGAGCCCGATTAAAATTACAGCATAGCTTGTAATAAAGAACAATGCCTTTCTGTTGTCTGTGATAACCTGCATAAAAAATGTCAACGGAGGACTAAGAGTTTGCTTTTTTGTATTTCCTAGCATCCAGCAGTTTGCCCACATCTACAGCCAGAAAATGGGTATCAAGGCAGAGGTGCTGCTCAAAACCCTGTGGGGAGATTTCTACCTCAATGCTAAAGCAAAGAAGATCATGAAAGGAGCTCAGGTAATGTAACCATGAGTCATTGTAGGGCTTTTGTTAAACATGCATCTTATCTTTCCCCCATGTTCCTTTCTCCTATTTGACACATTCTGTAACTGCCAAAGAAAGACTGAAAAAAGAAATCCGAGGTTTACCGAATCCTACAACTGTTACTGCTTGGCTGGTGAATTGAGACTTATGCTGTTACTTCTTTTTTTAAAGATTATTTTTTGGGCTTTTCCGCCTTTTAATTGATAGGAAAGCTAGGTGAGAAAGGGGAGAGAGAGAGACATGCAGGAAATCGTCACAGGTCGGACTCGAACCCTGGACCTCTGCATCGAGGCATAAGCCTCTGAGTATATGTGCGCCTGCTCTACCCACTGAACCAACCCGGCCACATATGCTGTTACTTCATTGCAAGGGGAGCGCAACCTCACATTCAATCTTTGTTCAGGGCTTACTGTTTGTTTTTCTTTATAAAACAATAATTTGTGAATATATGCATTTATTTTGTTCATTAAAAATGGGTACAGATTAACAATCAAACATCAGTAATACTTACCCTTGGGTGACAGCTGGATTGATAATAACTATAAAAAAATAACAGCTGTTTTTTGTTCTTTTTAATTACTCTGGCTGGCATATAGTCAGCAGCTCATTTGTGTTATGTTCCTCGTTTTCTCTTCGCTTTGCAACTTTAGGGGCCCTATCTTGCACTTGGCGCAGCGCAAAGCCCGACGCAAGTGTCTTTGCTAGTTTAAGACCGATGCAACACTGATTTAGGGCTGAACGATTTGGGGAAAAAAATCCAAGTGCGATTTTTCTGCCAGATATTACGATTCGATTTGTGGTTGTTGTTTTTTTGAGCTGCATATTGCACCTTCTACGCTCATGTTAAATAAAGTGATAAAATATAAATGAAAAATCCACTGAAACTAGGACATTTCTGTAAACAATCTGTGATATGTAATATTATTCGAGCATTTATCTTATGAAAAAACAGTAAATATAATGACGAAAAGAGGAATAAAAAATGCTAAATCAAATGTTACACCAAACATTCAAATAAATAATTCACATTCGATTAATCGCAATTTTGATTTGAAAACGACTAATCCTTCAGCCCTACACTGATTTCAACTAGCTTTGCCCAAGTCCCCCTATTTTAGTCCAGTGGTGTCATATCACTGCATACATGATGGTTTTTACATAACCCTTGTATGGCTGACAGTTGTAGGTGTTCACATCATCAGTACCAGTGCTGTGCTCTTTTTACTAGTGGTGCCAATCTCTAGGCACCTCACGATTGGATTAAGATTCTGAGGGCTACGATGCGATGATAAACCAGCAGGTGTATGACACTGGCTGGCTGATTGCTGATCTAACCCTCTGATCTGTATTTCTACTTCTGTCTCTGTGCTCCCACTCAGTACAGGGCCTCTGCCTCTAATGTTCAGTCCTAACTGCGTGTCATTTACAACTGAACTGAATGTAGAGTGTAGTTCTGTGAGATGCTAATGGAACCTCCTTTGGCTCCCTGTAGTCCTGCCTGCACACTAAAACACTGCCACCCACTCAGTAGAGCTAACATGGGGCACCAGAGCAGAGCTGAACCCGCTCTGTACTCGTTTTGAACAGACCATCCGGAGCTTATCTTGATGTGCTAAATGTGAGACATGAATCAAACCCAACCCTAATGTTATGTTTTAGTGTTTTCTTTGTTTCAACAAGCAGTTTGTTCTATTTAAGCAGAATACTCAAAGCAGCAGAACTGAGAACACTTTAATATCTTTGTTTATCGCAAGTAATATGCTTATCGTGATATTCAACAACGTTATCGTATGTTTACCTCATATCGTGCGGCCCGCAGGGGAAACCGATAATGGCAATAAAATAATATATTAATAACAATTAAAAATAAAATAAATATAGCCTTGCAGTATAAATATATTTCTCAAAACACACACACACAGGCCTGTTTGAACATCAACAGTAACGTTACCTGAAAACAGCGTGTAGTTCCTTTTTTAGCAAGTTTGCTTTATTTGTCATTGTGCATAAATATGAACAATATACCATTGCTGTCAACGGGCTTATCTGCTAACGTTAGCTACCGACGGTTACCTTGGAACAATCCAGCAAATAGACGGTACCCTAGGGTGCGTTATCTGACACGATTTAACGTCACCGCTCATTTTACACACAGTTTAGCAACAAAACTGAGGGAAGATTACTACGTTTTTAATGTTGGTTTTGAGCGGTATGCATCCCCACTAACCTGGAAAGCGTTTTAGTTACGTTAATACAGCGTGTCAGGGCAATACAAAGTCTCCTGCAGCGGGGAGTCAGAGGGACCGCAGCGTTCGCTAACGTTAGCTTCTTGTCTCATCTGGGGTCTGATAAACAGTAAATTCATCAAAGTCAGTGTACCCAACGCTATTTTCCGATAAACTGTAGCTGTCATATTTCACGGGCTCCGCGTGAGTGAGGGAAGAGAAAGCGGCTGACCGTTCGCCTGAGATTGGTAGAGCAGACTGCTCTGCAGAGCCGTGTATAATTAGCGGTGTGCCGCTGCTACATGCATATAGCGGAAACCGAGCGTGTGCATGTGTGATGCTGATGTTGCGCGATGTTAATCATGCGGCGCCCAAGTGCATTTGACATAGGTGGCATAGCATAAAATCGGCATATGTCAGACTTCTCACCACAAACGAACCGCTCCAGAGTTCGATTGAAAGCATACCGAGATCACCTCTTCAAGCTGGTCTTGGTACGCTTGTTTGGTCCGCTTTTGGTGCGCACACAAGTGTGAATGCCGCGTTCTCACCTGCCCTGACAAACCGCACCAGCGGGACAAACGAACTCTAGTGCGATTCAACCGAACTAAACGAGGCAGGTGTGAAAGCCCCCTAAAATGTGATGATTTTTCTGCATTGAGTACTTTTACTTTTAATACTTGAAGTACATTTTCCTGAGGATACTTACAGTACATACTTTTACTTAAGGAACATTTTCAATGCAGCATTTTTACTTGTATGAGTATTTTTACAGTATTAGTTAGGGATCGACTGATACTGGTTTTTCAAGGCCAATACCGATACCCATTATTAGTAGTAAATGAAACCGACAACCGATATTTGGAACCGATATGCATTTACAGTAAAAATTTTAATCTTTAGGTCAAAATTAAGAGTTTGGAATGTTACAAACTCCAACACAAAACTTAGTTTAAATGCTTTAAGCAATTATTTAATAAATGAGAAACTTTCAACATAATACCCAGTAAAAGATAGTCAGATAGTGTTGTGGGCGGGACTTTAAGTCAGACTCAGTGGTGAGCGAAACCGAAGCAGAGGGACAGACACAGAGCTGTAGCCGAGCCAAAGTAGCCCACTTTTTAATTCATTAACTTTATCGGTTGTCAGGAAAATAAAATGCTGATACAGATTATCTGCAAACTGCCAAAAAAACTGAAATCCCTAATGCAAGATATGAGGAAAATATCTAATTGTGATTATTTTGACTGATAAATCGATTGTGTTATGATTCACGGTATTGGAGGGAATGATCATTTTTGTATGATTATTCTCATTGAAAATGTAAAGAAATTTAAAATGAATATAGTGTGATTTTTGCGAGGATCTTTTCCAAATAAAGATGTTTTTTAGTCTGTAGGATAGGATTTGTAGGCTGGGACGTCTCTGCAGCACCACAATTCTTCATTCACAATGGTTTGACGCATATTTTGCCTTTAACATATATTGCACCCCCCGCGATTTCGATATTGCACTAGTCCATATTGCCATTTCAATAAAATTGCGATTAATTGTGCAGCCCTAGTGTGTGCATGGGTTGGTGCAGAGAAACAAAAATGTCTTCTATCTCCCTCTTCAGCTCTTATGCTTTTAGTATTTGGTTCCCTGGCATTTGTTCTTACAAAACTGTTCTATAGTCTGGAGAATAATGGCGCGTCCATCATTTTTGGAAGCTTGTATCGCTGGTGATTTAAGCTTGCATTGATTCTGGTGTGATGTCTTTGTCTCCCATGTTTGCTGCAGGTCAAAGGAAAGAAGCAGCTGTTTGTGCAACTTGTGCTGGATAACATTTGGAGTTTATATGATGCCGTTGTCACTAGGAGGTGGGTGACATACTACCCTGAAACACTTTGTTACATTTTAAAAATCACAATCACTATTGCTTTCTTCTCTTTTTTTCCATGAACTGAACACATCTAAGAAAAGAAAAGAAAAAAACACAGCAGGGTTCTCACTATACATACATCATACTAAAGAAGAGAAAGTAAGACAGAGACATACAAAAATAATGATAAAACAATACAAAACACACACACACACACACACACACACACACACACACACACACACACACACACACACACACACACACACACACACACACACACACACACACACCACCAGATGGACATAATTGTATCCAAATTGCTTGAACATGCTATAGTCAGTTCCCATCTTGTTAATTGGGTAAGACCAAGTTCAGTCCCGCGGGGTCCACTGCGTCCAGAACTGGTCGCCATATCTTGATGAATCCCTCGACATTGTCATAAGTGTGTAAGTCAGTTTCTTCCCCAAAGAAAACGTTTATAATACTTCCCTATACCAGTCGTCCAGTGCAGGGCTGTTTTTAGAGATCCAGAAATTGAGGCTATATTTACATTGCTACGTTTTGGTTTAAAACGAATATCTTTGCTACGTTTACACCTCTCATTCCCCCTGCTCTGGCGTTTTCCGAGCCCCTAAACCGGAGATATTTGGGAACACTTCTGACCCGTTTTGGTTTGGAATCTGCGGGGTTGTGTTGCAGTCTCAACCATGGATGTATTAAGAGAACTGGATAGAGCGTTCGGCGAGAAGCCCCGTACATTCCAAAGATAGTGCTCAAAAGCGCATAAAGCAAACATGGAGCTCGGATCTTCCACGTTGACTGGCCCATGACGTCACGATGGACATGCGTACTAGCAACAGTTTGTGTTGTCTTAGCAACATGCTCGTTCATGAGCTTCTCTCTCGTGTCTCTTACAAGTGGCAAGCTCATGAACTCATCGTTTCATTGTATAAAATATTCACTAACGTTAAACATTGTGTTTTCGTTGTTCCCGATCGTTTACATGCTTGGCTAAATAAACGATGGATGTATTGTAACCAAGGAGATGTAATTATTAGGGCAGTCAACTCAGTCATACTCAACAGCAGCTAACGTTAGCCTACCGCTAGCTAGTAGCTGGATTAAAAACGGTTAAAATGTTGACAGCTAACGCTAAACGGTGTAAAGTTTGTCTGTATTTCACTGTAGAGGATTCAACACCGGGGTGTAACAATCTGCAGCTGCCGACGTCGGAGAAACACAGATGGTGCTTTCATGAAACTAGTAATTTACAGCCTCGTGGTGCATTCAAAGTTATTGTTAAATGTCCTTTTCCCATCTGGTGGTTGTTTTTGTCATTCAACAGCAATTTACTAGTGAAATAAGTTATTGTTATAGTTATTACATTATTATTGAAACAAGTTCTTTAATGTCGCCAACTGTTGTTTAGTACCTTTCTTTTTTTTCTTTTTTTTTTAACTTTATTAAAAAGTATCGGTTCAGGCACCGTTAATTATGTATGCGATTAATTAATTACAGAGTATGTAATTAATTTGATTACATTTTTTAATCGATTGACAGCCCTAGTAATTATGTCGTGCTACTAGCTAGCTAGCTACTAGCTAGTGCTAACTACTACGGTTAGCCTGCAGTTTCGTGAACAGAGCTTCTCTTAATAACATCCATGGCTTCATCTCTCATCCACGTTACAGGCTTTACAACATACATACCATGGATGTATTAATAGAACACATGGTGAATTACAACCATTAGCGTTAGCATTATCCATTATCACAGCTACAGGACCTCGGGAGAACAGTCATATGAGCATGCACAGTGCAGTCTGCTAGTGTCCATTATGCGCGTTCATCATGCCTAGTTTAATAACTCTTGATTCAGCTACTAGTAAATGTTAAAAATGTTAAAAACGTGACATTTTAAACAAGGACCTTTTAAGTGTTTGGGCTGGTAAGTTGATGTACCCCAAAAAAAAAATGATCTGCTGAAATATAGTAGTTTCTTTCTTTCAACTCTATGTGAAAAGTCTTTCTGGGCCATGGGGTGCAGTTCCACCCTTATCTGCTAAGCCCATGTTGGCTTTAAGACACGGCGCTCTTCCTGGGGGCTTGGTCTCAATGGCCGCAAACGGAGACCTTTGGCAACATCGACACTGTTTCTCCGTCTGATTGGCTCTTATCGGTCATGATTATCGTTCTTTGAGACTAAAGCTATTAACGTTCGCATGGCAACTACCAGCAACGGGCGGAGTGTACACGCTGCCTCCTGTTTATGCCCAATATATGAGAATGTTGATGAGATATGCGGTTTGGGCGTGTTCTGGCCTTCTGGAGCTAAAAACCCTTGTGTGCACAGAGATCGCTTTTGGCTCAAAACTCTGCTTAAAAACCAAAATGTAGGGGTGTAAATGTAGCCTGACAATAGTCTCCCTTACTATGTGCAAGAGTGTTTCAGTCAATTTAGCACTGTAGGCATTCTTTGCACTACCCACTTTAGCTGAAATGTGCTGAAGGGGTGACTGTTCCAAAATCATAACCAACCAAGGTAACCACTTCATCCTTCACATATCTCTAAAACCTTTTGTATCTTTACACATTTCAAAAACAGATGTATATTTGCCCATTTCTGTATCACATTTAGGAGAGCCCCTCAATACTATTGCTTTGTTAATTGAATTAATTCTACAGTGGTGCTCATAAGTTTATGAACCCATACTAAAGTTGACTAAAAAGAGGAATAAAAAAATCATCTTTTGGAAATTGATCTTAATGCCTTAATTAAAAACAATAGGACAAATCCAACCTTTAAGGACACCAATTTTCTTTGTGAATGAATAATGTATTGCAAATAAATAAATGTTCTTCCTTAAAATACAGGGGCATAAGTAAGTACACCCCTATGTTAAATTCCCATAAAGGCAGGCAGATTTTTATTTTTAAAGGCCAGTTATTTCATGGATTCAGGATGCATAGTATCCAGGATACTATGCATCCTGATAAAGTTCCCTTCCTAGAGATTGGCATGGTTTTATTTCAGTTAGCCTAATAGCTGGTTTGATTTGCATTGAGAGATGATTTTATGGAAAGTACCCCATGCCAATCTCTAGGTATGGTGAAGGGTATGCGATGATATGGGGCTATTTTAATTCCAAAGGCCAAGGGAACTTTATCAGGATGCATAGTATCCTGGATCCATGAAATAACTGGCCTTTAAAAATAAAAATATGCCTGCATCTATGGGAATTTAACATAGGGGTTAAATAACTTACTTATGCCCCCTGTATTTTAAGGAAGAACATTTATTTATTTACGATACATTATACATTCACAAATAAGCCATTTTTTATTCCTCTTTTTAGTCAACTTTAGCATGGGTTCATAAACTTATGAGCACCACTGTATGTTGTAATGGGATGTTTGAACATGAAGATATACTGTAGTATATATCCTCTTATCTTGTAGCAGAGTGTGTTGCTATCCATGCCTCGCCGTCCGTCTGTAAAGTCTATCTATCCTGTTTCTGTGACTGTAGAGACAAGGAGAAAGTGGAGAAGGTGATAGCATCACTCGGGGTGAAGGTGTTGGCCAGGGACTCTCGTCACTCGGACCCCAAAGTTCTTCTTTCTGCCATCTGCAGCCAGTGGTTACCTCTGGCCCAGGCTGTCCTCTGTATCCTTTGCCTTTTGGCCTCTATCTCTTATCAGCTAAACTTCTTTCCCTTCCTATGTTTGTTTGACTGCCTCAGGTGAGCATTTTTGGGGGGATGTTGTGCATTTGTTATCGAGTTTTTTTTAACACAGTCTGTAGCGATGGTGTGTGAGAAACTTCCTAGTCCCATAGACATGACGGCAGAGAGGGTGGAGAAACTGATGAGTGTCGGGCCGCGGCGGTTCGACTCACTGCCCGAACAGACGCAAGAGCTGAAGAGAGGTAGACACACACACACACACACACTCACACACTCACACACACACACACACACACACAAAGGTTGTTTTTAGGTTGTTTTAGGTTCAAATGTGCAGACTGAGAAAACTCGAGCAAACTACGTCGTCTCTGCAGTTTTGTTAAAGTCACAGTGAGTCATGGCAACGCCGTAAAGCGGTTGTAAGTGTGGTTACAGTTTTCAAAACTTCCCGCAGACACCGTTCGCTCCGATATGATATTAATGGCGAGGCGAAAGCGGTCCCGGTGCTGTTGTCGTTACACTTCCTATGAGACAAGCAGGCACAACTGTGGTTTCTATGCCCTGGTGACTGACTGACAGGCTGAGGTTGCAAGGCAAAGTAACTTTATTTCTATAGCACATTTCAGCAACAAGGCAATTTAAAACACTACATAAAACATTAAAGAGCAGTTAAAAATGGTCAACAAAATAAAACAGGCTAAAATAGAATAAGTTACAAATACAAGAATAAAAGTTACAGTTCTGTTTAAGAAATTAATAATTATTGGATTTAATAGGTTGTAGGGACAGGTTTTAAATTTTGTTTTGTGTATTTAGTTTTGAGTGTAAAATATTCTAAATAAATAACAATGTTCTAAGCAATTAGGATAAATAGGTTTGGAATTTTTTTGTTATTACAGAGGGAAAGTACCGAAAAAAGGTACTGTTGTAACTGGAACTGAATTTCAGGTACCGGTATCAATAAAAATGTGAACGGTACCCAACCCTAGTGTCTGAGCCTTTAGGGACAAGCTAAAAAGTGTGTCACTGCTCATGTTTCCTATTGTTGATGCAGGATATATAACTCTCTTTGTAAAGTTCTGACTCAGTGTTTGAAATAAAAGTTTAGCAAATATTTGATTTGTTGTAGTCACAAATCCTAATTGCGGCTGAATCAAATTAGCTTTGAATCACAGTGTATCCTATAGTTACAAATGTATCTCTATTGTTTTAGTTTTTGTAGAGATGAGGGACTGTGTATCTAATTACAGATTGAATCGCAGAGATGCACACCCCTATTGCTAATGTTTGAACCGTATAGATTGAGAGGTAAAAAAGGTGCAATGGAATTTAGTTGACATATCTGACCTGGCACTTGATCCAAATGCTGTTTAATAAGGACATAAACTGGGACAAATTTAAACTACATTTTACAAAAATAATACCCTGTACCTGAAATGACTAAACATTATTTGCTCAACTTAATTTCCTCGTTAGTTGGACTAAATGACCAAATAATGTTCGCTAATTTAGTAAAATCAGATACTCACTCTAAACTGAATGAACACTACTGTGAAACAAACATATTTCGCCAAGTGAATATACAAATAAAACAAACTCTTACATACATATACACAGGTACGTTTAATAAATCACTTGGCTGTCTGAAAAGTTTACGTTTGAAAATTCAGTTCCAGCTTGTGATGGTGCAGTGATTTCATGTTGACATGATTCATTGTTTTTGGCAAACGGCTGGGACTTCACCTTGGTTTTAACAAAGACTTTGGCGCTCATCTACCTCCTGTGTAGTAATTTCAGATGTGTTTGACTCTTTTTCCTCCCCTCGGTTGCTCTCCAGCATTCCTCCAGTGTTCCAGTGGGGAAAACGATCCGCTCATCATCTTTGTGTCCAAGATGTTTGCTGTTGACACCAAGACCTTGCCTCAGAACAGGCAGAGGTAACTGTGTGTGTGTGTGTGTGTGTGTGTGTGTGTGTGTGTGTGTGTACGTACGGACAGGGTAGTCAGTAGATGGTGCTGCAGTGTTGCCTCATATGTCTGCTCTTTATTGGATGTAAAGGAGGGAATAGAGTTGGCCCAAACTGGGCCTGAAGTCACACAGAACGTCTTAGGAACAAGCTTGTAAATACCACTTACTACAGCAGCACTACTGATTCTTAGTGCTAACATTCTTTTTGCCGTTTAGTGTCAAATCACTGCTCTGACCGTAGTACACAAAGAACATTATTTAAAGTTACCAACACCCATTCTTTTTTATATACACAGGTAGTAACTTAAAGTGCTTATATTATGCTCATTTTCAGGTTCATAATTGTATTTAGAGGTTATATCAGAATAGGTTTACATTTAATTTTCAAAAAACACCATATTTTTGTTGTATTGCACATTGCTGCAGCTCCTCTTTTCACCCTGTGTGTCGAGCTCTCTGTTTTAGCTACAGAGTGAGACATCACACTTCTCTTCCCTCTTTGTTGGGAGTCGCACATGCACAGTACCTAGGTAAGGACTACTACCCAGTCAGAAGAAGAGTATGTGGGCATGCCACGCTAGCAGCTAGGCAAGCATTATAACGTGTTACAAAGTGACGCACGTTTGTCACGGAAGTAAAGGCTGGACTACAATAGAGCTGTTTGTGAACAGTGTTTTCTTTTGGAGAATCCCAGGCCACTGCGGTAAGGACTCAGCCTCTGTACATGGGGCGCACGCTCTACCAGGTGAGCTAGTAGGGCACCCCGAAAGTCACTACTATATATTTATTTTTTTGTCTGTATGGTGGATTCGGTGTGTGCAACGCTAAGTGACGCAGCCGGTGTGCGGGGCTTCTATTTGGTTTTTGTGCTTGTCTTTGCACCTTTGCATGCTGACCCACAAACTTCTGAAATTCCGTTTGCGCACAGTAATGGTGCGTACCCCCCAAAATTGTAAACATCACAGACTGCGGCCGCATCAACTGCATGTGTCTGCTCTTTGATGAACAGTTCTAATCAGCCGCTGGTCAGACTGAACAATGTTGTCATGTTGACATCCAGTTCTGTGGTAATCATTCTAAATGTGAGGTCCATTTACTCCGCTATTCCTGGAGTTTTTCTGTATCCAACAGCCTTCATCAGCAAATGGAACCGGCACAGATATGTGTTTCCAAAGACAAGAATTATTCTCAACTAATTGATTAATTGATTATCAGTTAATCACCGTTAATAATTTAACAGATTAAAATATAATGCTGAAGCCAATATATCGTTATCAGATTTTATGAACTCTCCAACATTGATCTCTGTATTGGCCTGAAAAATCCAGGTTGGATGTGGCTCTACCTTCCCTTGTGCTTGCAGTAGAATTGTCCACGGCGCAATTCTTAAGGACGACAGCACAGCAGCATGTTGAGGAGAGTGCACACATGGCCACAGTAGGTGGAAATAGTTCCTATAAAAACTGCTCACTGTGGTCTGTGGATTATTCAGAGCAATAGGGACACAGTTTCTTTTTTTATTTTTTTCTTGGTCAACGCTGTAAGCATAAACAAAACATAAAAAAATCCATTTACCACCATTGCACTGTGGAGGCAGAAATCTCAGAGACAAAAATGGGCAAATAAAACCAATCAGCATAGCTGGGTATCATGATTACTTACTTACTTACTCCTCTTCGTCCCCTATGGGGCATAAGGCTTCAATGAGCACTCTCCATTGCATTCGGTCCCTGGCAGCATGTTGGGCCTCTCCCCATGACAGGTTCATCTGTTCCAGCTCTTGTGTCACAGTTCTGTGCCAGGTGATTTTGGGCCTCTCAGGTTTTCTTTTGCCAGGTGGTTTCCATCTTAAAGCGTAACTTAAGTCCAGCCTTCTTAGTGTTTTAAAAATAGTGATTTTGATGCTATCATAGTAGTGCCCCTAGCACTCCCATTCAAAAGACCATTTGACCGAAAGCGAGAATACGGTAAATCTTAAAAGTAGTGTTTCCGTCCTAATTATGCTTTTAAATGAAAGTTTGACTCTGGTATATTGACAAAAAGACCCTAGGTTGCATTTTGGCGAGAGTTACGCTTTAAGGCGACTTATGTCTTGTACAGTTCATTGTTGGAGATCTTATTAGGCCAAAATATCTGGCGTATTCGTCGGAGGCATCCATTATGGAACACTTCCATTCTCCTCATGTCTGTTTTGACAACTCACCAGCTCTGTGAACCGTACAGCAGAACAGACTTTACATTGCAGTTATATAGGAGCATCTTCGTTTTAAGGCTGTATTGTTTTGATCTCCAGATGGGACGGAGTTGGGAGAAGGCACCCTGAGCCTTTCCCAGCCTTGCTTTAATATCTTTAGATGCCCCGCTGTCCTTACTGATGAGACTGCCCAGATGAAATCTTCCACAAACTCAAGTGGTTCCTCATTAACAAGGATGGGTGCTGTGAAGATGGAGTTGACACACATCACTTATGTTTTGGAGGTGTTGATACTGAGCCCAACTTGTCTGGCAAAGTTGGATATCACGATGGAGAGATGATTTCTTTGGGTGAACAACAATGACAAATGTACATTTGATACAAAGTTCACTGACCCACAGATCTTATTTATAACTTATTTATTTCCTTAATCTTCAATGTATATTAACAATAAACCTGAAGAAATAAAATGTGTCAATCATGGAAGGGATTGCTAAGATCACCGTAGGAAACTTCTGTGCAAGGTGGCAATAATCAGGTCTAGGCTCAGTGGTTAGCACTGCTGCCTCACAGCAAGTAGACACTGCAGAGTTGGATCCCCGGTCTGTGTGGAGTTTGCATGTTCTCCCCGTGTTTTGTGTGGGTTTCCTCCGGGTGCCCCGGTTTCCTCCCGCCATAAAGACATACGTGCTAGGTAACTAGGACTACAGTTAAAAATTAGCCATCTGGCTAACACTGGCACATTTACAGAAATGTTGATTAATGTGCATTGTCCTCATAAATAAATCAGTCTTAAAATCTTGAGTTGTGACATGCCTAGGCATGACCTGTCTCTCATAGTATTCAATCTGTATTTTTTACCTGCCATCTGTTCTCAGTATTGGGATCTCTATCACCCGTGCACCTTTCCCTTTAGTTTCTTCTTTACTCTAGGAGGTTTTTTGGTTCTTTCTCCCTGAGGGGATCCAGCTGTTAGCCCTCTCTGATCTGTCCGTCCTTCTTGGAGGTGACCTAAGGGTAGACCACTTAAAAGGCCGGGATGACATGTTAAAGCAAACAGTTGCCTGTTGCCATTCCTCATTGAAAGCAGATGCTTACAGGAGACTGGGATTGATTTGGGGGAGCCATTAAAGTGTTGCTCCCAGTATTGGTGTAATGGTCTGTCCAGTGGAGGACGTGTGTGAGCTGTTAATGGGCCGGAGAGAGCTCATTGTCTTCGCTCTGCCTCATTGTGCACTATAGAGTGATTTGCATTAGCTAAATTGTGCCGGAGCTGTAAACTGCTCCACTGCAGCGTAGTGAACTCCTATGACAACCATTACAGCGGTCCTCTACTAATAATTGTCCCAACATTACCAGTTTGACACAAGGAACTCTGCAATATGCCTTAAAGCTATAGTGCATAGTTTCTGTCTCCCCCATGAGGAATTCTAACCCCCACCCCTCTTCCACGCAGTTGCTATTAGCCAAGGACGACACGGAGGATTAAAAAAACATGATGGACTCTTCAGAAGAGGTAATTATCTTCACTCGCCAGGCGACACAATCTTCTGAACATAGTCATACTGAGAAATACTGAGAGAGTTGTGTGGAACTGATAGTCTTAATTAGCTTTGTAGCAACTCATTTGGCAATGGCTTTAATGTAACTGACGTTCATTCAAATTAAAAAGTTACGCAATAAAGCTTTATGTTTATTACAACTAGTCATTTGCTGAGATCTGGAAACTAACTAACTTTTTGCATTTCTGCTCTTGTGTTTGTGAAGGTTTGGTTTCAGAAGATTGTGAACATAAAATAGGGTTAATATATAGTACTTTAAGGACATGGAGGCCTTATCTGACCTGAAAATGCTGATTTGTGAGTTTAGACATTGCAGTGGTGTTTTATCTGGGGGTCAGACTCTCCCGGAGAGGATGCATTTTTTTTATGAAACAAAACAAACCCTTAAACATTTGTGCTGAAACCCAGAAATACATGGTGAGCCTACAGCATATCTGATGCAGAGTAGAAAGATCCACCTTAAGCCCTCTGGCTGGCAGCGTCTCTGCTCCCCCCACCCCCGCTCCCTCCTGTCACAGGACTGGATCCTTATGGCAGACTCTGCCAATGCACTCGCAGGGAAACAGAGCGGCACGCAGAGGAGAAGAGATATAGGCAGGCTGTCAGAGACGGGCTAGAGGATGGGGAGGAAGAGGTACAGATATGTGAGAGAGAGAGAGAGAGAGAGAGTGAGATAGCGAGAGGCAAAAAGGCATTGTATAAAAAGGAAGTAAGGGTCATCTCAGACTGTAAGCTAGAAAGGAAAAAACCTGCCCAAAATCTGGGCTAATGAGCCTACACGAGCTTCCATTCTTTTTTGCCCACTACCTGCATCTCACACACACACACACACACACACACACACACACACACACACACACACACACACACACACACACACACATTTAGGTCTCTAAAATGTCAGAAAATTGTGAAAAATATGGATCAGTGTTTCTCAAAGACATTCAGTTTACTGTCACAGTGGAGTGAAGAAACTAGACAATGTTCACATTTAACAAGCTGGAATCAGAGATTTTTTACTCAAACTGATTAATCGATTAATAAAATAGTTGGCCATCATTTAAAAGTTGAAAAATAATTGATTAATCATTTCAACTCTAGACCAGTCAGCTGTTGGATCGAATCAAACTGGTCGAAGTCTTGGTTCAAATAAAATGGCTGATGACAAAAATGACTGCCATGCAATATTTAGCATATGGAGAGGATCATGTTATTACCTGAGAAAACATTTAGAAGTGCTTATAGATGGTTAAATCAAATCTAACTCAAATGGTGTAATGAACAAAAACACCTTATAGAGATAAGTGATTTTTTTCAAATATTTAAAGCTTTACTGTCTATGCACATAGAGCTAGTTTCATATTATCATGAATTATGAGCATAATGTGACGATGTTCATCACACACTTCTAGAGCTGCAGGACAGCTGCAGTTTTAATGGGAACTCCTTTAAGAAGAGTCTTCTCCTTTATAGTCTGTATCCACGACGTTCCATTTCCGGAAAATTCCGGCCGGATGTCCGTCACCTTCCACTTTCTTTGTGTTGGCATTCTAAACTCCGGTGGATTTATGAGGACTATGGTTAACTGCTCCTCAGATCTCTGCAGGTTAAATCCTACTCTGGCATTGCCAGACCTTCCTCCACAGCGCTGCGGAGGAGGGTCTGGCTAGTCCACACAGCATTCTGGGATGAGAGAAAAACGTGCTCTGGTTTATTGGCATTTCTTTAAACCAATCACAATCGTCATGGGCGGTGCTAAGTGCTGGACGGAGCCACGGTGCCTCTGCAAAATAGCCTCGGGAAGGACCTTGTTTTGTTGGAACGTGTACCTTCAAAAGTTGTTTTAGTCGTGCAACAGAAAACTCAGATTGGACAGATAGTCTAGCTAGCTGTCTGGACGATCACAGAATGCTGTGTGGACTAGCCAGACGCTGTGAAGAAAGGTCTGGCAATGCCAGACTAAGGCTGAATCTCTTTTCTCCTTCCCCTTACCCCTACCCCTTCGTCTCACCCCTAGCCCTTGTCCCTCGAAACCGAGTGGTAAGGGGTAGGGGTGAAAACATACCCCTATGAAATGAGACGCCACTTGGTTACATCATCATACATACTTAGGTCTGTTTGCAATAAATATTTGCATACACACTGCATGGTGTGTTGTATATCTGTTTCAGCTTTGAATGTCATTGATGTTCAGAATGTAATTGATGTTCAGAAACACTTTCTTTGTTAACAAATTATTGCCCATTAAAGTAAACACTATTACAACTATTAGAACCATAACTTACATGTCACACACATAAAAGGCACTCAAATGTATAAAACTAAAAAAAGACACACACAAGACCACAAACAAACAAAAAACTACAGCTATTCTGAAATTCCAGACCACAGTCTGATGCCTGTTGGCCAGTAACCTTTCCCTCCATACCCCATTTCTTTCTTCATTCTTCTTTCTGTATCATAACCAACAACAATGTACAGGTGCTTGAACAGGAATGAATTACACATGATTACAATAATACAGTACCAATACAATAATGAATGGCTACAACATGAACGCAGAAACTTCTGCTCGTTTTCAGCCCGAAAGTGGATCAGCTGCCGGGTTTCCTCAGGCGTCCCTGTGTGTGATACAGGACGGTAAATGTAAAGCACGTATCGATGTCTCCAAAGCAAGTAGTGTTATGCACTGATATCAAACGAAATTTGCTGCTAATGGAGTTTTGTTAACACTGTAGACATGCATGGAGTCCATTCAAGGCAGAGAAATGCGGGACTGTTGTGCAAATAAGCAGTGTAACGTTAGTGTTAGCATAGCAAGCTAGCGATTTTTAAAAATGTTTCAATTACAAATATGGTTGCAAATATATACGTACAGGACTGTGTAGCGCACAAAACACGACTTTCGTAATTTTTAAATCAATTCTTTAAGCCGAAAATACTTACATTTATGGGTCTCTCTGGTCGACCTGGCAGCCTTTGTTCCTTGTTGCGCAATGTGTCTGGATACCCCTTGCTTTCAAGTAAGCTTGCGTCCTTGCTTGGTTTTAAGGGGCATCTACCCCTTCCCCTTAGCCCTACCCCTCAATCAAAATGAGTATTGGGACAGCCCTTACTCTGTCCCAGTGTGAACGCGCAAAACTAAGGGGAAGGGGTAAGGGGTAAGACAGAGAAATGAGACGCAGCCTAACTCCTCCATGACAGCTAATAAGCTGGCTCAGAGCTTCATCTCAGTCACTGCTCAGTTACATTTTTATCCGCTCGAGCCAGAATGGAAATCATCTTCAATCAAAATCCTTCAATGGTAAAAAGCCATGAAGTGTGTTTAGCAGACAGCGTTAATATCAATATATCGGTTCATTTTCCAGCACACTTTTTTTCTTCCCTTTTCACAATGTTAAAAGGTCTGTCTGTCATTGCGATCGTCCAGCTTCAGTGTTTGGTAGCCATTACTTCATAACCACAGCAGGCGAGGCCAGAAACCAAGTCCTGTCTGGCGTTCTCATTATTACCAATGAGCGACTGGTTTCACCACTTGAGGGAAAAAGCAGCAACATATTTTTCATTTCATGTTTATTTGAATAGGGACAAATGCTAAGACATAGACATTTGTGCAACAAAAGCTCCAATGTACAGCATCACAGCATTTATAATTATTGTTAATTCCCAATGCCCGTCACTAGAACGGTTTTTAAACAGTCATAAAAAACAGACATGAAACGTTGCCACATTAAAATACATAAAGCACTTAGCTTAAATCAGAGGGAAAGCATGGAGCCCTATGTGTACCACACAGAAATGCATTTAATACAGATGTTCGGCTCAAATGAATACATTGATAAACTTCACTTTAACATTGTCTGCTTTTGGTTTGTTTGCCTTTCTGGTTTGGGAGGACATCATGTGAGTGAAGATAGCTTTATTGAGTGAGCTGACTGGTGCAGTTTGAAGCTGTGAGGTTAGGCCGTCATCCAGCGCCATTTGCTCTTTGGTGGTTTCCTGTCGGAATCCTGAACTCAATCTGTGGCCCCCATTTATATAAAATTTATGCAAAAGAGAGGTGCAATCAGTCTCAATGATTCGGCAGGGCTGCTGCTGTTGTCAGGGGCAAATTATGGGCTGTTTTAAGTGGTTTGTCATCATGGAGCTGAACTCTGTGTTGCATGCCGTCACTCAGGACTATTGTGAGCAGCTGTGTTGCTATAGTCACGGTGGTCTTACACACACACACACACACACACACACACACACACACACACACACACACACACACACACACAGACGTACCCTTACACTCCGACCACACTGCACATGCACACACAGACCACACTGCATACACAGAAACACAGAGGTCAAAACTAATGCTGGGATAATTGTGTTCTGTTTTTACAGCTCGCTCCTGAGCTACCTATCTGGGAAATTGAAAGTTTGCCACTTCAAGAATGTTTATTGAACAGAGTCCATGTTTTAGAAGTGGTTTATGGTCAGGGGCAGCAGAATGTTTCAGGTGTTGACAGAAGTCCCACACTCCCGTTGTCCAGAAGAGATGTTCCAATACAATTTTTTCCTTTCCCGATACAGATATACATATCTCTAAAACCTTTTGTATCTTTACACATTTCAAAAACAGATGTATATTTGCCCATTTCTGTATCACATTTAGGAGAGCCCCTCAATACTATTGCTTTGTTAATTGAATTAATTCTACAGTGGTGCTCATAAGTTTATGAACCCATACTAAAGTTGACTAAAAAGAGGAATAAAAAAATCATCTTTTGGAAATTGATCTTAATGCCTTAATTAAAAACAATAGGACAAATCCAACCTTTAAGGACACCAATTTTCTTTGTGAATGAATAATGTATCGTAAATAAATAAATGTTGTTCCTTAAAATACATGGGGCATAAGTAAGTACACCCCTATGTTAAATTCCCATAGAGGCAGGCAGATTTTTATTTTTAAAGGCCAGTTATTTCATGGATCCAGGATACTATGCATCCTGATAAAGTTCCCTTGGCCTTTGGAATTAAAATAGCCCCACATCATCACATACCCTTCACCATACCTAGAGATTGGCATGGGGTACTTTCCATAAGATCATCTCTCAATGCAAATCAAACCAGCTATTAGGCTTACTTATGCCCCCTGTATTTTAAGGAACAACATTTATTTATTTACGATACATTATTCATTCACAAACAAAATTGGTGTCCATTCCTATGAAGCCTCTTCCTTATATTTCTACTCTCATGTCATCCAAGTGAATGGAGTGATTGTTAGAAAATGTATATATCCCTGTGTGTCTTATTAAACCTTTAGAACATTGTGAACTGAACCCTGCTTTGCGTCACTTTGTTCTCTAAGATCTCATAACTGCTTTCGGAATCAACTCACAGAGGTCCAGCCAGTAGATGATAGGATATGAACCACAAAACATGAGCGGATTGTTTCACAACATATACTGTATATATTATATTTTTTTAACAGCTGTACTAACACTCTATGGATGTAATATAATTGCTATCATTGTTTGTTTGGCCTGGCTCAGGTTACAGAGAATGAATGCCAAAGAACTTTTTTTTATTATCTACTTTGACAGTCTGTCATAACGGAATAAGAACATTAAAAAACTACTTTAGGAGTAGATTTTTGTTCGTGGTGTCGCATCGGTGCCAGCATACCAGCATATTTGGCAGTATCGGAGGCTTTTCCAATACCTGTATTGTATCGGAACAACTTTATTGTCCAGTACAGTGACGCTTTGACAATGCATGTCAAACGTGTTTATATATGGCCCTATATCAGTTCGGTCATACAGTGGAATTTAGAATTCTACTTGGTATACTTTTTAAAACACAAACTTTGTGACGGGTAATTGATATCACAGGTTATTTAATGAACGGCTAGTCTTCTGATTGGCAGAGAGACATTAAAAGAGAAGAAAATTCATTTGTTGAGTAGCCTTTATCACAAAGTGAGTGGAGCGTAGTCAGGCTGTGAGTCATCTGCCTTAAATAAGCCAAAACCTGGTCATCACAAACCTGGTGCGTGTGTGTGCCTTTGCGTGTGCGTGCCTTTGCGTATGTGTGCGTGTATGTATACATGTGTGTGCGTGTGTGTGTGTGTGTGTGTGTGTGTGTGTGTGTGTGTGTGTGTGTGTGTGTGTGTGTGTGTGTGTGTGTGTGTGTGTGTCTGTGCTTTCGTGTGTTTATGTGCCCCCGTGTGTGTGTGTGTGTGTGTGTGTGTGTGTGTGTGTGTGTGTGTGTGTGTGTGTGTTCAGGCCGTTGACCCAGGAGGAGATAGCCCAGCGCAGGGAGCTGGCTCGGCAGAGACATGCTGACAGGATGGCAGCTGATCAGACAGCAGCAGAGAGCCGCTCACAGGAAGGCCAACCTGCAGGATGTGACTCAGGTACGCTCCACTCTCTACTCGCTGATTCATTGCTAGCTCTCACTTTTCATCCATCTTTTTACTTCTCTAAATGCACCACACTTTGACAGAAGACTAGTACAAATATTTCTGATTGAGTTTGCGCAGACAGTTTGCGCTTATTTTTTCATCATTATATTTGACAGAGAGCGGGTGGATTGAATGCTCAAAAGGGTCAAATATTAGCAGCATTTAATCCATGGGTTTTTTACTGAAAAATGGCATTTTAATACATTGTGAATAAATTATCACATCAATTACCTGGAGGTAAAGAACGAATGTTTGTCGTTGTTTGGACACAGCTAACATTGTTAAATGTTTCAGAGAAGGGCTGGCAATATGGAGAAAATCAAATATCACAATATATTTTTACCTAATACATCGATATCAATATTGTGGCGATATTGTAGGGGTTGACTATTGGTGCTTTCACAAAATATTTACACAATGTTTTTCATGTTTTTCATGGAAGTTTTTCATGGAAGCATGTTATCGTTATCACTTAATCACAATGAGATTCTTTTTTTAAATAATCACCAATAATGTGATATAATGATAATAAAGTGGGTAAAGGGAAATAACAGAACAGCTAGAACAGTCTGGTAAGTTCATAAAATGACATCACTTTACTTGTAATGCAGCCTTTAAAACCAGTAAAAGACAACACTTGTGTCATATCACGATATCCAAAATCTGAGACGATATCTAGCCCCATATATCGATGTTGATATAATATCCATATATTGCCCAGCCCTATTTCAGACTTTAATAAAGACCATAAAAAGAAAACTAGATACAGCATCCAGTGTCAGAGTATGTGTAAGGAAGACGGTTCCCTGTGATTGAGTCTCACAGGAACACTTTCTGTGTGTGTGTGTGTGTGTGTGTGTGTGTGTGTGTGTGTGTGTGTGTGTGTGTGTGTGTGTGTGTGTGTGGGGGGGGGGGTGGGTGGGTTGGTTGTGGGTGGTGTTTCTCCCTGTCAGCTAAGATGGAGGGTCTGACACTGAAGGACTCCCAGCCGGAGGAGGAGGATCAGCAGACCTTCGTCGCGTTTGCGCGGGTCTACAGCGGTGTGGCCAAGAAAGGACGGAGAGTATTTGTGCTGGGACCAAAGTATGACCCCGCCCAGGGCCTGAGCATGGTAAACCCCCACAGCTATCAGCACCTGTTCCCCACTTCATTTTCTCTCTGCGTGATGTTCAAAGCTGTTGTAAATGTGCTACCTTTAGACATTGAAATATTAAGTTGACATTAGTTGACACCTGTGGTGGAATGTAACCAAGTACAAATGTTGAGGTACTTTACTTGAGTCTTTTCTTTTCATGCTACTTTCTACTTCTACTACTTCTTCTACTATTTCTTCTACTACGAAGTACATTTAATCAAATACTGTACTTAAGTACAAATGTTGAGGTACTTGTACTTTACTTGAGTTGTTTCTTTTCATGCCACTTTCTACTTCTACTCCTCTACATTTCAGAGAGAAATATTGTACTTTTTACTCCACTACATTCATCTGACAGCGTTAGTTACTAGTTGCTTTACACATTAAGATTTCTCCACATAAAACCCATGTAGTTTATAAAATCTGATGTTTTATTATAAATGAAACTGGCCAACAATAAAAAGGCCTATAAGTCCAGCTGAAATGTTTAGACCATTAAACACACAACTGTTTGGATCCTTTCTAAAATGGGAGGATTTTACTGCATTGAGTACTTTTACTTTTAATACTTTAAGTACATTTTCCTGATGATACTTACATACTTTTAATAAAGTAACATTTTCAATTAGGTGTCGACCGATACTGTTTTTTTCAAGGCCGATACCGATTTATTATTATTACCGATTTGGAACCAATATGCATTTACAGTGAAAATGAAAATCTTTAAATCAAAATTAAGATTTTGGAATGTTACAAACTCCAACACAAAACTTTGTTTAAATGCTTTAAGCAATTGTTTAATAAATGAGAAACTTTCAACATAATACCCAGTAACAGATAGTCAGATAGTGTTGTGGGCGGGACATTAAGTCAGCCTCAGTGGTGAGTGAAACCGAAGCAGAGGGACACACACAGAGCTGTAACCAAGCCAAAGTAGAACACTTTTTTTTTTTGATAATTTTTTTGGGCATTTTTAGGCCTTTATTGACAGAACAGCTGAAGAAATGAAAGGGGAGAGAGAGGGGGGAATGACATGCAGCAAAGGGCTGCAGGCCGGAGTCGAACCCAGGCCCGCTGCGTCAAGGAGTAAACCTCCATATATGGGCGCCCGCTCTAGCAACTGAGCTATCCGGGCGCCCAGTAGAACACTTTTTAATTTATTAACTTTATCGGTTATCAGGGAAAATAAAACGCCGATACAGATAATCTGCAAACTGCAAAGAACATTTCCACGGTTTGGTATTAATACTTTTACTGAAGTAAAGGACATGAATACTTCTTCCACCAGTGGTTGACACATTACCATACGTGAGCCTCCTTGCTCCTCATGCTGATTCCCTCTCTGGTCTCCGCCAGATGCCAGAGGGTTCCAGTGCTTGGGACCGTGTGCCTGCCGTGCCCCATCTGTCCATCTGTTCCATGGACAGCCTCTACCTGCTGATGGGCCGGGAGCTGGAGGAGCTGGATGAGGTGCCTGTAGGGAATGTCCTGGGTAAATATGTCCATCTCTTCTTTCTGCTTGTTGCATGCCAGTGGCTGTTCCTTGCTTTATTGGACAGAGTTTGTGATCTCACCCGGTTAGAGACACACTCACAACCAGGGGTTGATGCATAGACTGTATAAGTGAAGCCAAAACGTCTGGATCGCCCCCTGGTGGCTTGCTGCAGTATAGATCATAAACCCCGCCCCCTCCATGTTAGCTGATGGGACATGAAGAAAAAGCTGGTTTCTGCCATTTTTAGGTAGTTTTGATCACCCTGATGTTTATTCAAGTGTTCATTTTTCAGATAAGATGGGATTTTATTTAGCGCTGAACGATTTATCCTTTTCAAATCGAAATCACAATTTGAAAGAATGCGATTAGCTAATCGTGAAGACCGCGATTAATCAAATGTGAATATTTTGTTTAATGTTTGGTGTAAGATTTGATTTAACATTTTTTGTTTCCTCTTTTTATTTCCACTTTTTATTATTTTTTAGTGGATTTTTCATTTATTTTTCCTACTTTATTTACCATTTAGAAGGTGCAATATGTAGCAAAAAAACATCTGCCAGGTAAATCGCAATTAGATTTTGGCTTCACTTTTGTACAGCGGGAGGAGGTGGCGATGCGTCGTCCATCTTTATATACAGGCTATGGTGACAACTCTTACCTTCCACAAATGAATACATAAAGAACAGTTAAGTTGGGAATAACTACTCAGCCTGTGGAACCATTTGTATACTATCTTCTGTTTTAACGTCTTACAAAATAACCATGCTGACTTGTTGTTGAATGGACTTGTCTGCTATTGCTGTGTATACTTTGTCCATTTGTAGTACCACCACCATCAGACGTGTTTCTGTTCTCCATACCGCACTTTTAAACCTAAAAAGTGGCCTAAATGTTGGCTGGAACCCAGATCCTTCTTCGATTAAGCACACTCTCTGAGAACTCATGTCTCTTCTCCCCCACACCCTATTCCCTTGATTCAGTTGAACACGTGTTCAGACTAAATGATTATACAGTACATATGACATTACCTTTATTAATTTGGCGCTTTTATCCAAAGCGACTTCCAATAAGCACATTCAACAATGTGGGTACAACCCCAAAAGAAAGTGCAAGAGTTGTGCTAGTACATCAGCTTCATCAGATATGCTGATCCACTTCTAGATTATTCCGAGACAGTAGAGAACTTCTGCTGTCTGAAAATCACACACACACCATTTCAATGTTCGATCTTGATATGATTTAGCGGTCCCTGTAGACGGCTCTGTCTGCTGGCTTTGTAGTTCACCAACGGACTTGTAAGTTGACGTACCTCAAAAACATTTATTCGCTGATATATAGACGTGTCTTTCGCCATGTAAAGTCTGTGGGGAAAAAAACGTTGCATTTCCACTTCTGTCGCAATGCTCATGTTTGCATCAAAGCCTAGCGCTGTTCCTGGGGGCTTGCTGTTCTAGGCGCGGAATTGTGACGATGGGGGGCGACCTCTAGCTCACCCAGTGAGAGTGTGCGCCCCATGTAGGCTGAGTCCTTTGCGGCGGGCTGGGTTCCAGTCTGACCTGCGGCCCAAATCAGAACTGAAAAAGATCAGATGCCATATGAGTTGGGCTGTTTACACTGTCATGATAAATACAGGTATGAGTAAAACACGGATTTGGGTCACTTTTACCTGCAGATTGAACGTAGCCAGCTTCTAATCTAGAGGAGGTGCGATGGCTTACCGTCTAAACACATCCAGGTGTACTATAGCATTTTTGTATGCTTGTATAGCATATACAGTAGAAATAATGTGGCATGTGGTGATTGTTACTTTGTGCAGTATTGATGTGACCTCTCATTAATGTTCCTGGACACTTTGAGCAGAGTGCTGCAAACCCTGAATAAAAGTAGGCCCTGTGTGATATCATCCATTGGGACTGTGATGCATTATGAAGGAGCCGTGCATTAGGCTATTGATGTGCAGTCATCAGTCGGCAGGGTGTGGGGCAGAATGCACAGTAAGAACAAGCTGTCAATAATACAGTCCGCCCTTGAGTGAGCATCGCATATCCCTCTGCTCCTCATTTAGTTTGGACTGTCGGCGCACAAATGGGCCGTAAATGGATGTTGGGAGTGGCCTTCACAGTCCAGAGCCTGGAGCCCAGAGTTTTCTGGCTGGTTGCACAGAGATGGATCTAACATGGTCAGACTTTGTGACTCTTTTAAGTACCCTTTTAAGTACACAAATTTGCTATGCAATGCTATGGGCATAATAATCCTGTATTTGATTATGGTTGGAGCTTAGACTGTATACATAATGGACAAAGCTTCCGGGTCTAAAAAGTGAAGCCAATAGTTAGTGCCTTAAAGCTGCATTCTATCTAACCTCCAGCAGGGGACGACTCCACTGGCTCCAAAAAGAAGTCTGTTTCTATAGAAGTCTATGAGAAAATGAGCCTACTTCTCACTTGATTTATTACCTCATTAAACATTTTTATAATGAGTTCATAGTCTCAATCACTAGTTTCAAGTCTTCTTCAATACAGCATGATGTTCATTTAGTAAATGATGGTCCCATTTATTTTAAAGTAGACGATAAAGCAGGGGATGCTTTAGGACCTGTCAATCAGGTCAGAAGCTTAGCAATGCTAACCATGCTAACACTGTGGACATTAAAATAGACCTCAACTTGTTTTTGGGTGTTGTCCGGGTTTTCATCTTAACCTTTGACCCTCCCACTGTGTGTTTTCACTTCATTGTTAATTGGAACATTTAGGTCGCCTAAAATGTCTTGTTCTGCCAAACAAGCTAGCCAGCTACTGCTAGCGTTAGCTAGTAACTTAAGGGAAAATCTACTATTTTTTGTTCTGCCGTACATGCAGATGAACAGCGCCAGTACCCCGAGGTCTGTGTTTACCCGTTGCTAAATTTCCACTGTATGACTCGCTTCAGAAGGTTGAAAATTGGCAACTTTCCCTCTTAATGTTAGCTTAGCGCCATTGCAACCATAACGACACTAGCTATGCCGCATCATTCTCCCCAGCTCCACCCTCGTCACATCACTGATGCTACGTCCACTATTTTTACAGTCTATGGGTTGGTGATGGGAAGTACCAATGTGTCAATCCTTACCTCTTGAGCGTTTGAGCTACCAAAGTGGAAAAACATGGACCCCGTCAGTAAAATGTTTGTTTTGCTGTTCACAAGCACCAGAAGCTTTGGATGTTACACACACATGCACAAACAGGACCTTAAACATGCACTAATGGAGAAATGTCAGAGTGAGGGGGCTGCCCATGAACAGGCAGGCAGTTGGGGGTTTGATGCCTTGCTCAAGGGCCCCTCAGCAGTGCCCGGGAGGTGAACTGGCACCTCTCTAGCTACCAGTCCATTTTGGTCCGTATGGGGACTTGAACCGGCGATCCTTCAGTTCCCAAGCCAAGTCCCTACGGACTGAGCTACTGCCACCCCCCTGCCACTGTGTGTGTGTGTGTGTGTGTGTGTGTGTGTGTGTGTGTGTGTGTGTGTGTGTGTGTGTGTGTGTGTGTGTGTGTGTGTGTGTGTGTGTGTGTGTGTGTGTGTGTGTGTGTGTGTGTGTGTGTGTGTGTGTGTGTGTGTGTGTGTGTGTGTGTGTGTGTGTGTGTGTGTGTGTGTGTGTGTGTGTGTGTATATATATATATATATATATATCTTGGGAGTGAGACCCCCTCTGCTGTGGCTGTTTTTAATGAATAACAGAAAAGATGCAAGGGCACACACACAGACAAAGGAAAGCCTACTGTTTGTGTGCTATTATGTTGCCTTCCCTCCCCTGTTTCCTGCCAGCTGAAGGAGGAAACAGCCTAGGGAAATGAAGGTCTCCCATCATGCTCTCTGTCTGTCAGAGAGGGTATTACCACCAGGTGAGGGCACCTGACCAAAAAAAGTAACTTGTGCCTTATACTGTAAGTACTGTTATGTGTTACAGAATGGATCTCAATATAGAATTTGCTGAAAGCACTGTATACTACAGCTGCCACTACATCTTACTGATATATATATATATATATATATATATATATATATATATATATATATATATATATACTTACAGCACCTTTAAGTGTTAGTTCGAGACATCATGTAAGAACTAAGGTTCATCACTCCACGGGTCTCATGTGGAACACTTCCAAATTCAACTGATGTCATTGCAGATGGGACTTTCATGACTCGCACATGCTTTTTAGTTTTAGTTTTAGTTTTAGTTCAGCCATACTAGCCGTGGGAATGGGTAGGGTTGTCAGTCAGTTGTTAGTTGTGTGTGTTTTGGACCAATTAGCACATTTTAAACTCAGGTGGTGAAAATTGTAAATGGTAGATAGTAGGGGTGGGAATCGATTCACACCTCACGATTCGATTCCGATTCAGAGGCCAACGATTCAATTCTAAACCGATTATCGATGCATCTCGATGCAACAGTTTTTTTATGTAAATTTCCATGCGTGATTTTTAAAAATATACATATAAATCTGAGTTTGCTACTCAGAGTTTGCTTCCCAGACAAAGCAGCTAGACAAAGCTTAGATTTTGACATATACAGTATTTGTCACACACAAGTTTTAATGAAATGTTTTGTCTACTGAGGTTTTTATTTTGTAGTCTTTCCATGCTTAAGCCTTAAACATGCTCTTTTTTTTGATTTGTACTTGTCTGGAGACAGTAACTTTTAAATAAAAATCAACACATTTAAAAAAAAAATTAATAAAAAAAATCGATTATTAACTTATCAGAATCGAGCATCGAATCGTTCTAGAGAGAATCGCGATGCATCTAAGAATCAATTTTTTTCCCACCCCTAGTAGATAGCTGCTAATAAAAAGTCCCACTCTTTCCTTAAAGGTGCTCTAAGCGATGTTGGGTGACATCACTTCTTGTTGAAGTTCGATGTATTGTCAAACAAAACGGAGGCTAGGCTCATTATCGTTGTCTAGGACAGCTATCCTCTAGCTAACTTCCCTCTTCACGCTTCTCTCTCCTCCACTCCCCACACCCCCCTTCATGTGCACTAACCCCCCAACCCCCACCCCCAAATCCTTCTTGTCGGCTGGAACACTGTTTGTTATGTTTCGTTGTGCGGGTTGGCAGGTTGGCAGGTTTGTTTTTGTTGCCGTTTGTGGAGCCTGGGCTGTCTACAGAGACTGTGTTTTTTACAGTGTGTTCAGGAGACAGGCAGCTAGATGTTTGCTGTATGTGACAAAAAATGTTGTAGCCTAAAAAACGCGTGACATCGCTTAGAGCACCTTTAAAGATAGCCGTGCATCCCAGAGTTTGGTTTTGCAGCAGGTGTGTGGGTTTAAAACTTAATATGCATTCCACAGGTGAATCGATCACAATTATCTAATATAGACAGGATTTTACTTGGAAAAGAATCTGACTCATGCTGTCTTTGGGAGTAGAGTTTCAGTGAGCCGTGTTTCTTTAAGGTTTTTATTCCCTGTTTTTTCTGGGTCTGCAGGCATGAACCTTGTGAAATTTAAAAACTTAATAGATAATCAGAAAACGTAGGTAGTCCTCGTGAAAAATAAACTTTTATTGACCCTCAGGAACTTGGAGTAGAGTTTAAAATTAATATTCAAACTTCATACGCATGTAGAAATAATACCAAAGCATATCAAAGTTATCATATTAGTATTAGTCACCACTCTTATTTTCCATAGCTAGTATCAGTTATTGCCATAGTGACCCTGCTCTCTTAACACGCCAAGGATCTCTCTCTCTGTCTCGTTCTGTCTCTGTGTGTGTGTGTGTGTGTGTGTGTGTGTGTGTGTGTGTGTCTCTCTCTCTCTCTCTCTTTCTCTCTCTCTCTCTCTCTCTCTCTCTCTCTCTCTGTGTAAAAGCTTAACTACATTACGTCATTGTCTTCATGCTGAGATGCCTCCAGCTCACATAGTCATGTTGATTTCTCATAAAGGATCCCAGCGTGTTGTTCTCTGATTCATCCTGTCTTAGATGATCACTGGGAGTCTCCTAAGTGCATCCTAGTGCATAGGGATGTAGCAGAATCACTGTAGAGGTTGTTCTTTTTCCTGTTGGAAACTCCTTGGTTTACTCCTTGATGCAGCGGCTGCAGGTTCAATTCCGACCTGTGGCCCTTTGCTATATGTCATTCCCCCTCTCTCCCCCCTTTCATGTCTTCAGCTGTCCTGTATAAATAAAGGCCTAAAATGCCCCCAAAAAATAAATAAATAGATAATGCATATTAGTTTTAGTAGCATTTTAGTTACTTGATTATTGGTAGTTGTAGTATAATTCTAATCAACAGAAACCAAAGACATTTCAGTCAAATGTTTGTCTTATATTTGTCATGCATGCATCAGCAAGTCCTCCAAACCATACGACGATATCGGTTGTTTATTCCTCCCCTCTGCTATGACCCACAGGAGCGTTTTCCATCCTTGTATCTAAACCAGAGGAGGTTAACGTTGTGAAATTGTTGCAGTTTGGTTAGGTTTAGACACAAAGTACTTAGTTAAGTTTAGAAAAAGATCATGGTTTGTGTTAAAATCAGACGTTACTTACCGGTTATGCACGAGACGCTGAATATGACGTAGCTCTCATTCGTAAATGTATAGAAAACTCAGTTTACTGTTATTTTCCTGGGTGAAAGTCCTGTGTTTGTTTGACCCATCCTCCACCCCAACCTTCCTCCTCGCACGAAACTTGGCGCTCTTATACTTCCTCACCTTACTTCGTGCTTTGCTCCCGTCATAACTGCCACGGCCACTAGAAGGCGCTGCCACTAGAAACCTAAATATGGGTCCTAATTGCTTCCTGAAGAAACAACCTATGTGAGCGTTTTTCTGATCAGGACAGTCCCGCGTGCATAGTTCTAACTCAAGTCATAGTTTTTGTTATCAGAGGTTATTTTTTATTTAGTTTAGTCTCATTTTCATGAATATTTTTCATTTTTAACTTTTTTCAAAGTTTTACTGTACAATTAATTGTCTCAGAAATAATTGCGATTATCAATGTAATTGTCTCCTTCAGTCAAATTTAAAAATATTTATTTATGTATTGCTTTTGCAAACAAATAAAAGTTTTGAATGAATCCCAGAATACGTTTTGTAATATCTCCCTGTCATGTGACCCAGATAATGTAATAACACAAGTACACAGCCTATGAAGTAAACCACGCCACTTACTATCATAAAACATTGTATATTTTTCTGAAATTAACATAAAACTGACAATTACCATCAACAGTCGTACCCAGGGTTTTCCCTGTCATTATAAGGTTTAGGTGCAGCACCCGAACCAAATGAATGTAACTAAAAGACTTCTCAGATCTAATGATTGCAGTTGGACTCTTGAAGCCTTTTGAGAGTTATTTATGTATTTTCTGCATTAGCTTTTTCAATGATTCAGACACAGATATGGTAATAACTGTCCAAAATGATGTGAAAAAAAGACTCAAAACTACCACAAATAGACACAAACTGACTAAAAAGAGACACCAAATGATCACAGAGACCCAAAACAACCCCAAAGAAAAGACAACACCCCCCCGCCCGACCTTAGCTATTGTTAGCAATTAATTGGGTTAAACAAAGAAATGTTAATTGTTATTAGACAATTATGTAATGATTGTTACAGGCCTAGTGTGAGCCAGCCAGACCTGATCCCCTTACATCAGTTTCAGTCCTCACTGAAGCTCTGGTGGCTGAATGGGAGCAAAGCCCTGCAGCTGGTTCAACATCTGGCGGAGAGACTGAAACCAGAGGAGCGGAGGCTTAAAAAAAAAAAAAAAAAAGATAGGCCATGGTTTTGGTTTTGACATGTTTATCTCAACCCCATACGGGTGTGATGTTCAAGTTTCAAATACTTTTGGCCATTTGCATGTGTAGAATACATTCATAGTAAAATGCACTTCAGAGGGCAGCAGAGCCGTGAGAACCTCCTCTAACATGTAAGAGCTTGTAAACCAGATGTGTGTTGAAGTGAACTGTTTTTTCTCTCGTCTTATCTTTCAATTTCTCTACCTTGTTTGTGTCTTTGCTGATACAAAAAGAAATCCTCGATAAATTGGCTGTTGAACAATTTGGTGTAATATTTCCCCTTAAAAGGCAGAGTGGCATGCATGAAGCCGTGGAAAGTCTGTGACTACCTTCACAAAAGTTGTTTAATTCTCTGCCGTGTTTTTGATTAGTAGCATACACACAGCCAGCCAGCATTGGGATTTATCTGTGATTGCAGCTGAAGGAGTGTACACAGCCGGCTCCATGCTGTTTGATGCTGAGCTCAGTAAGGCCAGCGGTTTGTCACAGGGGTTAAAGACGTGGGCAACATCAAATTCTCATCATCAGGGCCTAATGTGAAGCAGCTGTCTGAAGAGACTCAGCCACAGCCCGAGTCATCCAAGTCAGTCCTCTGGGAAGGGGAAAAAAGGAGTCTGGGTAAAATGAATGATGCTGATTCAACACTGGGCGACTTTGTGAAAACATTTGTTTTGCATTAGGCCTGTCTCTGCGTGCCAGCGGTGACTAGCGACCCAGATCTTTAGCAGAACACACCAACTGAATGATTTTACTGATGTTAACCACAGGGATGCTGGCAGAGGCCAGCTGGGTTCATCTCAGATCAGGAATAATGACACTGTTCTTATAGAGCTCCACTTTAGACAGTAGAACGTCGGCTTTTCAACCTTCTGTCTGGATAGTGTAGCAATTAAAGTTAGTGTTTATTCTTGGAGTTTTTTTAGCCTGGTTGCATTAAATTAAAGTAAAAATCCAACATGTTGGAGTTGTTTTGCTGTTTCACTTCTGGTCAGATGATTTATATCAATCTCATCTCTGTGCTGTCATACATTTTTTTACTTTCCAAGTAATGCTAGAAACCATTGGACCAGTGATTTCTCTGACAAACACACAATCAGACTAGAAGATCAGAATGAATTTCATCTTTGTTCATCTACAGTAGAGCAAAGATACAAAATTAAGTTGTTGTTTTTTTAGATTATGTTTTAAGCCTTTATTTGATAGGACAGGAGGTCAGACATGAAAGGGGAGAGAGGGGGGAGGCATGCAGCAAAGGTCAGATTTGAACCAGCAGCCGCGAGGACTGAGGACACTCTACCAGGTGAGCTACCCAGGCACGATCCAATATATAGAGGTTTACTCCTCGACACAGCGGGCCCGGGTTCGACTCCGACCTGCGGCCTTTTGCTGCATGTCATTCCCCCTCTCTCTCCCCTTTCATTTCTTCAGCTGTCCTGTCAATAAAGGCCTAAAAATGCCCAAAAAATTATCTTTAAAAAAAAGACGTGTTTAGCCTTGCTTAGCATAAAGACTGGTAGCAGTGGGGAAACTGCTACGCTCTGGCAAAAATGGAAAAACATTTAAATTTCAACAAATTATATTATTTGTTGTGTATAAAAAAACACAACGGAAAAAGCAAAAGACTCCAGGTCCACTTACTGGACAGTTTTCCACCGTGTCACAGGGTCTTCATCAACAGGTGGAGTTTACTCAGTTGTCGTGAAGCTGTAGATGTTCAAGCTTTCTATCTCTCTGGGCACTTTTAGCACCTTTCCATGTTGGCTTAGAAGATGAGCTTGACGGAACATTTTTGAATGGAATCAAGGATGAACTGTCAAGGGGCCAAAATCTCCAGAATGAGCAAGTTAGTTCACAAAAGTGCTCGTTTTGCCACTGACAGGCTCAGATTAATATTATATTAATATTAAGTGTCTGACAACATTATGGAAAGGATTTCTAAGGAAGTTGACCTTTCTGTTAAAGAGTAAGGTCCATTTTTTTTTTTCTTTTTTTTTTTTGGGATACATTTTTTTTATTATTTTTTAGCACCATTTATCATACAGACATATAAAACAAATTCCACTACACATTCCAGGTAATGTCAAGTGGTGCATAGAACAGATGAACACAAATTGAACAAGAACAAAAACCCTCTCCCACCCCCCACCCTCTTGCGGGTCTCGAGGAAAAACAAACTGAAATCACACCTTGCCTAGTTGCTCTCCTCTAGTTCTTGTGGCGTTGAGGTCATTAGGTCTGATATTTGTGCTGCTGCACTTTCCCATAGGCTGATAGTTGATGATTTGGCTTTATTAATCCTTACTGTAGAGAGCTCAAGCATAACTACAGTTGTGTTCAGAATAATAGCAGTGTGTTTAAAAAAAGTGAATAATGCTCAAAATCCTTAGAATAGCTTTTAATTCCATAATATCAATGCATTGAGAACACTGCACATTCAATTCCAAATCAAAACATGACCAAAATTTATCACGTTTGTGTTATACCTTTACAGAAAGTGAAGAAAAAGGAATATTAGGCTGTTCAAAAAAATAGCAGTATTTGCATTTTTCTTTACAAACTCAAACATTTACTGTATAAACTGAAAAATGTCTCAAGGGTTTGCTTTACTTTTAATCACTGCACTAATATTTAGTTGCATAACCATTATTAATGACAACTGCTTCACATCTGTGTTGCATGGAGTCGACCAACTTCTGGCACCTGTGAACAGGTATTCCAGCCCAGGACGATTGAACTACATTCCACAATTCCTCTGCATTACTGGGATTTGCCTCAGAAACAGCATTTTTGATGTCACCCCACAAGTTTTCTATGGGATTGAGGTCTGGGGATTGGGCTGGCCACTCCATAACATCAATCTTGTTCATCTGGAACCAAGACTTTGCTCGCTTACTGGTGTCTTGTTGAAAGACCCATTTCAAAGGCATTTCCTCTTCAGCATAAGGCAACATGACCTCTTCAAGTATTTTGATGTATTGAAACTGATCCATGATCCCTGGTATGCGATAAATAGGCCCAACAGCACAGTATGAGAAACATCCCCATAACATGATTTTTGCACCACCATGCTTTACTGTCTTCACAGTGTACTGTGGCTTGAATTCAGTGCATGGGGGTCGTCAGACAAACTGTCTGCGGCCCCTTGACCCAAAAAGAACAATTTTGCTCTCATCAGTCCACAGAATGTTGCCCCATTTCTCCTTTGGCCAGTCAATGTATCCTTTGGCAAATTTCAACCTATTCAGTACATGTCTTTTTTTCAGCAATGGGACTTTGCAGGGGCTTCTAACTGATAGCTTTGCTTCACATAGCCTTCTTCTGATCGTAACAGTACTCACAGGTAACTTTAAGTCTTCTTTGATTTTCCTGGAGCTGATCATTGGTTGAGCCTTTGCCATTTTGACTATTCTTCGATCCATTCGAATGGTAGTTGACCGTTTTTTCCCACATCGTTCAGGCTTTGGATGCCATTTCAAGGCATTTGAAATCATTTTGGCTGAGCAGCCTATATTTTTTTGCACTTCTTTATATGTTGTCCCCTTTCCAATCAACTTTTTAATCAAAGTCCGCTGTTCCTCAGAGCAATGTCTGGAACGACCCATTTTGCTGAGTATTTCAGGGTGAAATGCGCTATAACCAGCATGCACAACAATTGCTTCCTTCCTACCTTAAATATGGGCCATAATTGACAACTGTTTCTTCACAGAATCTCACTAATTGAACACAACACTGCTATTATTTTTATTTTTTATTTTATTTTGAACATGCCCCTTTCAATTACAGATTCAACTAGAACTGCAAGCAGTTATGACGGGGCCCAAGCCACCCACGCCAGTCGCCCCCGACGCCCGGGGGAACGCGCGAAAGCGGAACCCGAAGCCGGGCGGCGGGGAGGCAAACGTCGCGAAATATCGAGAGTGGCGAGCCGCGACGCCTGCGGTACGTCGCCGTTGGAAACGTAGCTGTCAACGGTTCACCTCCATGCTTATACGGACTACCTTTAAGTATTCTCTACATTAAACAAACTTCTTAGCCCCCCTGACAGCAGGGTACAGCAGAGAGAAATGAGAGAGTGACCGAGAGGGTGGAGGGGGGAGGCAGGTGTGGTGGTTGAAGGAGCAGGGGAGGTGGTCAAGTTGTTGCAAATGGCGTCATAGGCGCCGATTTATGTTTTCCTCCGTGGGTGCTTCGTGGGAAATTAAGCATCAATGCCACCGACGTAACCAATCACGCTATCACAGACGCTCCACTTAGCACCAACTGCAATGTTTAATTGCACGGTATCGCCGCCTATGAATGGTGTAGATTTTGGATTGAAAAAGTGAGCGAAAAGAGTTGAATTTGTCCACTGTGAAGGTTGTAGAAACTTTGTCAGGTGGGTTAAGAAGTTTGTTTTATTGTAAAAAACCAAAGGAGCAAGCAAAAGTAAAAACCAAAACCTAACGGTAAGAGGCAAACGTCAGTAAATATTGAGAACCGTGAGCTGCAAGGTCTTTGGTACATTTCCATTGCAAATATCCCATTAAAATTGAGTAAAAGGGCCAAAACATGTATACGTTGATTATAGCGCCCCCTAATGGCCGATCTTCGCCAAATTTGGTACTGAGCCTCAGAGCCGCATGCCGAACGAGCATCATAAGTTTCGTGGTGATTGCTTTTACCGTGGCAGAGATATTGCATATGCAAATTTCCCATTTAAATGCATTGAGTTATTGGCCATAACAACTAAACGTTGCTTATAGCGCCCCCTAAAGGCCGATCTTCGCCAAATTTGGTACAGAGCATCGTAGTGGCATGTTGAATAAGGATCCCAAGATCCTTGCTGATAACATTTAATTTGGCCGAGATATGATATGATACGTGTGTGGTAGCTAGCTATGAAAAATTGTTTGGTCGTCAAATGCGCATATTTTAACGTAGCAAAATTCCTTGAGTAACTTTTGGTCAGGTCCATCTGGAGATGCTCCCTACCAGGTTTCGAGCTGATCTGTCGCACGGCCTAGGACGAGTTCGAAAAAGTTGGTATTGCGCGATATTGCGAAAATGATTTTAAGCAAAAATGGGCGTGGCCTATATCATGTGATTCAGCGTGATTCACGTGGATGTAAGGATTTCTAATGTGCGATGTGTAATGTGGGAGTTAAAGGCAAAAAAACATTATAGCGCCACCTAGTGGTCCACATGTGTAATTTTTGGTAGGTGTGGTCCATGACCCATTGTCTATCTACCCTGTAAATTTAAAGTTGTTCACATTAGTGTAAGTGGTGAATCTAGACTTGGGTCCCATAGGCCACGCCCACTTTGACCTCTCAGTACCCCACTCTAGACATGGCCTCAGGAGTGTCCCTAGATGGTACCCATCAAATTTTGTAAAAATCGGATGAGCCGTTCATGAGATATAAACTTTTTGTACTTGTAGCGCCCCCTAGTGACCAATCTTCGTAAAACGCGTGGGGCATCTCCAGAGGGTCATGGCAAACAAGAATCTAAAGTTTGGCGTTGATAGCCTTTATTTTGGCTGAGATATGGCAAAGTTGGTGTTTTCATAGTTAGCTACACAAATTTGTTCGTGCGTAATATGCGCAATTTTTATCCTATAAAAAATCTTTTCATTAACTTTTTGTCAGGTCGGTCTGGAGATGCTACGGTCCAAGTTTCGTGCAGATCGGTCGCACGGTCTAGTAGGAGTTCGAAAAAGTAGTTTTTTGATAAATCGCGATGTTTCACGCACAAAAGTCTAGGCGGAAATGGGCGTGGCCTATATCACGTGATTCAGTTGGATCCAGGGAATACGTGGATATATGGTTTTTAAATGTGAGGTGTACGGTGTGGGAGTTATAGGGCCAAACGCGTTTTTTCTGCTATAGCGCCACCTAGTGGTGCAAGTGGGTAAATTTTTGCGCCTGAGGTCCTTGCAGAGTTTGGGACCAGTCCTGAAAACGGCAACCCCCCACCATGTACGGTTTAGGCTGTAGTCGGGGTTTTAGGCGGAGAAGAATAATAATAAAAACCTTTAGAAAAACAATAGGGTTCTACAGCCCTGCTGTATGAACGGCATAGCTTTGCTATTGCCCGTTCTTACAGACTCGGGCTTGGACCCCTAATAATAAAAAAATAAAAATCTTTAGAAAAACAATAGGGTTCTACAGCCCTGCTGTATGAACAGCATAGCTTTGCTATTGCCCGTTCTTACAGACTCGGGCTTGGACCCCTAATGATGATGATGAATAATCAGTAGAAAAACAATAGGGTTCTACAGCCCTGCTGTATGAACGGCATAGCTTTGCTATTGCCCGTTCTTACAGACTCGGGCTTGGACCCCTAATTACACAGAATGAGCAGCATGCATGTCATGACTGTTGGGTCTGTTGATTTTCTATAGGGCTGTCAAAATTGCTCAAAAATGACGTTCGAATATTCCCTCTAAAAAAAACACATAATATTCGAACTATTTGAACATCTGGTTGCGCATGCGCATTTTGTCAATGACGCGCATTTTGTCAATGACGTGCATTTTGTCAATGACGCGCATTACGTCAATAACAGGACAAATTAATACAAAGAGACATAACTACTTGTATAGGTAGTCTATTTAAGTTTAAACAAATTTGACAACGTATTACCTACACAAAAACAAGTAAATCAAATGATGGCCAAGACCGCAGACCTCATGCTCGCTCACTCGAGCACTTTCTCTCTCTCGCCCTCACGCTCTCTGCGCAATGTGTGGCTGTGCGCATAACGGTTTAAAATGAACAACAATAAACACATTTTGAGTGCTGATCAAGAGTTTTGTGCAAGCAATTTAAGGTCGCGACCATTGTCCCAAATATAGCAGGCTTCATTCAGTGATTGAAACAAATATTATTAACATTAATTGAAGTTTCACAGTAGCCTATATAGAACCGACATTGAACGCTCCGAGCGAGCTGTGCTGTGGTAAACATGGAGCTTTTCCTTGACATGAAACGGTAAATAATCAAACCAGTGGAAGCAGTGCATTTAACATTTATTCATGCATATCTCTTGCATACAACTTTATCTCGCGGCTCAACTATTTACCTCCTACCGAGCAAAATCCAAAGTACTTCCAGACGTGGCTTTTTAGATTTTGGGGGGTTAAAATTGCTTTCTCTGATGCGGTTGAGTTGGGCTCTGCACTTTCTGCCATCTTCCATGCAAGACAAGTCAACTTTCGGCAGTGACGCTGTGCCAGACAGTGCGACTCCTGTGACCTGTCCCTGAACCCTCAGGCGCGCTAGCGCACCCACTCGCAAAGCAGACAGCCAGACAGCCTCTGCTACCGCGAGCGTTTTTTTCCACATTTTTTTTTTTTTAATTCGAATATTAATTTTCACCTTCGAAATTCATTTTTTAAAAACTATTCGAATATATATTCGAATTTAGAATATTCGTTGACAGCCCTAGTTTTCTATGACTCTACAACACTTACTAATAAATTATTTGCCATGTAGAAATATCACTTCTACCAAAAATTTTTATTTATGAGGTTAGTGATGTTGGACTGCTATTATTTTGAACACAACTGTATGTCTAGGAAATAAATAGTTACAAACCACTGTTTTATACAAAGCGAGTGGGGGGGGGGGGGGGGGAGAGAGAGAGCCAGCGTTGAGCTATCATTTTCTTGGTTTCAGTTGAACCAGCTAGCCAAATCTTCCTCTGTCTCTCAAGCAGGTGTAGAGTCATCATTAAGTAACAAAACAATTGGGTCAGTAGGGATTAGATATCCTATCACATCAGATAGTATTGATGTTGTTTTATGCCAGAACTCATGCACCTGTTTACACTCCCAGACCATATGTAGGAAAGTTCCAGTTTGTTCCGGTTGACAGAATGTACAATAGGGAGTGAGAATGGCTTTCGAGATGTATTTCTTCTGAGGAGTCCAATATGTCCTATGGCATATGTTGAAGTGGATATACTGGTGATTTGGGTTCTTGGAACAGTGGAAAATGTCCCCAACTGTCTCCCAATTAATTGTGTTCCCCTCAGGGCACACCTCTTGTTCCCATTTCTTTACTATTGGGAGTTCTCCTATGGATATTTGCATCAGTTTAGCATAGGTCTTGGACGCTAATCCTCTCACAGGAAAATCAACAAACCATTTAATGACTGGGTGCGCGTAAGATCCTTTTTTTAAACATAAAAACATCCGCAAAATTGCGTTTGCTATAGCCACCAGACTCAATGTAAATAAACAGTAATATTAGCATCGTAAAATACACTTCACTCAAAGTCGACAGAAACAAAATAAAACCATGGAAAGTTATAGGTCGTCTTTTCACTTTTGCAACCATCACATCTCTAGTTTTGGTTGAAATAAACACAGTTTACCGATTTACATGTGAAAATATGTTGGCTCTATACACGATAAAAGTATTGCTTTTTAGGGGTCCAAGCCCGAGTCTGCAAGATCCGGCGGTAGCAAGAGCTACGCCGTTCACACAGCAGGGCTGTGGAACCCTATTGTTTTTCTACTGATTTTTCTTCTTCTTCTTCTTCTCCGCCTATAACTCCGACTGCAGCCTAAACCGTACATGGTGGGGGGTTGCCGTTTTCAGGACTGGTCCCAAACTCCGCAAAGACCTCAGGCACAAAAAACGACCCACTTCCACCACTAGGTGGCGCTATAGCAGAAAAAACGTGTTTGGCCCTATAACTCCCACACCGTACACCATACATTGAAAAGCCATACATCCACGCGTTCCCTGGATCCAACTGAATCACGGGATATAGGCCACGCCCATTTCTGCCTAGACTTTTATGCGTGATTATGCGCGATTTATCAAAAACCTACTTTTTCGATCTCCTCCTAGACCGTGCGACTGATCTGCACGAAACTTGGACCGTAGCATCTGCAGACCGACCTGACAATAAGTTCATAAAAAGATTTTTTATAGGATAAAAATTGCGCATATTACGCACGAACAAATTTGTGTAGCTAACTATTAAAACACCAACTTTGCCATATCTCAGCCAAAATAAATGCTATCAACGCCAAACTTTAGATTCTTGTTTGGCATGACCCTCTGGAGGTCCCCCATGCATTTTATGAAAATTGGTTACTAGGGGGCGCTACAAGTACAAAATGTTTATTTCTCATGAACTGCTCATCCGATTTTTACAGAATTTGTTGGGTACCATCTAGGGCCACTCCTGAGGCCAACCCTTGATTGGGGTACTGAAGGGTCAAAGAGGGCGTGGCCTATGGGACCCACGTCTAAATTTACTACTTACACTAACGTGAACAACTTTAAATTTACAGGGTAGATAGACAATGGGTCATGGACACTTGAGTGGTCCATGACCCATTGTCTATGCTATGTTCTATGTTCTGCTATGTTCTATGTTCCTTGAATCAAGCTGAATCACATGATATAGGCCACGCCTATTTTTGCTTAAAATCTTTTTCGCAAAACCAACTTTTTCGAACTCGTCCTAGGCCGTGCGACGGATCAGCTCGAAAACTGGTAGGTAGCATCTCCAGATGGACCTGACCAAAAGTTACTCAAGGAATTTTGCTACGTTAAAGTATGCACATTTGACAGCAATGTTTATTTGTTTTGGCCAATAACTCAATGCATTTTAATGGGACATTTGCAATTGCAATATCTCTGCCACAGTAAATGCAATCAACACAAATCTTGTGTTGCTAGTTCGGCATGCCGCTCGGAGGCTCTCTACCAAATTTGGCGAAGATCGGCCATTAGGGGGCTCTATAATCAACGTAGACGAGTTTTGGCCCTTTTCCTCAATGTTAATGGGATATTTGCAATGGAAATGTACCACAGACCTTGCAGCTCACACTTCTCAATATTTAGTGATGTTTGCCTCCTGCCGTTAGGTTTTGTTTTTTGCTTTTGTGTGCTCCCCTGGTTTTTTACAATAAACAAACTTCTTAACCCACTTGACAAAGTTTCTACAACCTTCAGTGGACAAATGCAACTCTTTTCTCTCACTTTGTCAATCCAAAATCAACACCATTCATAGGCGCCGATACCGTGCAATTAAACATTGCAGTTGGTGCTAAGTGGAGCGTCTGTCATAGTGTGATTGGTTATGTCAGTGACATTGATTGCGGTCAGGGGGGTTAAGAAGTTTGTTTATTGTAGAGCATTCTTAAAGGTGGTCTGTATATGCGTGGAGGTGAACTGTTGACCTCTACGTTTGCAACGGCGATGTACCGCAGACCTCGAGGCTCGTGCCTACGAATAATATACAAATACAAAAAGTTTATATCTCATGAACGGCTCATCCGATTTTTACAAAATTTGATGGGTACCATCTAGGGACACTCCTGAGGCCATCTCTAGAGTGGGGTACTGAGGGGTCAAAGTGGGCATGGCCTATGGGAACCAAGTCTAGATTCACCACTTACACTAATGTGAACAACTTTAAATTTACAGGGTAGATAGACAATGGGTCATGGACCACACCTACCAAACATTACACATGTGGACCACTAGGTGGCGCTATAATGTTTTTTTGCCTTCAACTCCCACATTACACATCGCACATTAGAAATCCTTACATCCACGAGTTCCTTGAATCAAGCTGAATGATATAGGCCACGCCCATTTCTGCTTAAAATCTTTTTCGCAATGTGCAAAACCAACTTTTTCGAACTCGTCCTAGGCCGTGCGACGGATCAGCACGAAACCTGGTACATAGCATCTCCAGATGGACGTGACCAAAAGTTACTCAAGGAATTTTGCTACGTTAAAGTGTGCGCATTTGACGACCAAACAAATTTTCCTAGCTAGCTACCACACACGTATCATATCATATCTCGGCCAAATTAAATGTTATCAGCAAAGTACTTGAGATCATTGTTCAACATCCCACTACGATGCTCTGTACCAAATTTGGCGAAAATCGGCCTTTAGGGGGCGCTATAAGCAACGTTTATTTGTTTTGGCCAATAACTGCAATCAACACGCAACTTGTGATGCTCGTCATGCCCGGCATGCCCGGCATGAGGCTCTGAGGCTCTGTACCAAATTTGGCGAAGATCGGCCATTAGGGGGCGCTATAATCAATGTAGACGAGTTTTGGTCCTTTTACTCAATGTTAATGGGATATTTGCAATGGAAATGTACCACAGACCTTGTAGCTCACACTTCTCAATATTTACTGATGTTTGCCTGCTACCGTTAAGTTTTGGTTTTTACTTTTGCGTGCTCCTTTGGTTTTTTACAATAAACAAACTTCTTAACTCACCTGACAAAGTTTCTACAACCTTCACAGTGGACAAATTCAACTCTTTTCTCTCACTTTTTCAATCCAAAGTCAACACCATTCATAGGCGCCGATACCGTGGGTGCTCCGGAGCTCGAGCATCCACGGAAAATACTGACCACCCACGTGTGCCAGACTGCCAGTAGGCTACATTCATTTAAAATTAAACATTGCAGTTGGTGCTAAGTAGAGCGTCTGTCATAGTGTGATTGGTTATGTTGGTGGCATTAATTCTTAATTTCCCACGAAGCTGATCGCGGTTACGTGTCAGTTCAACTTTTCATCTCTAATCCCATCTGTGTTTGTGAGAAGTGGCGCTGTCCTGAGTTGAAAGCCTACTTTACGGCATAATTATCGAGTTAATTGGTGTTTGTGTTCGCGTCGGCCGCTGTCCATTTCCTAAGGTTCTGAAATGCAAACAATTTTTGACTACTTTTTTTATTTTTTAAAGGGCGTGCGCCTGTGAGCACCCACGGAGGAAAACATGAATTGGCGCCTATGACGCCATTTGCAACAACTTGACCACCTCCCCTGCTCCTTCAACCACCACACCTGCATCCCCCCTCCACCCTCTCGGTCACCCTCTCATTTCTCTCTGCTGTACCCTGCGGTCAGGGGGGTTAAGAAGTTTGTTTATTGTAGAGAATTCTTAAAGGTAGTCCGTATAAGCATGAAGGTGAACTGTTGACCGCTACGTTTCCAACGGCGACGTAACGCAGACGTCGCTGCTCGCGCCTCTCGATATTTCGCAGCGTTTGCCTCCCCGCCGCCCAGCTTCGGGTTCCACTTTCGCACGCTCCCCTGGGCGTCGGGGGCGACTGGCGTGGGTGGCTTGGGCCCCGTCATAACTGCTTGCAGTTCTAGTTTAAATTGAGTCTGGTGGGTTTAGCACTAGCGACTTCAGAGCTGTTTCTGGTTAAACAGAAAGGTCTCAAAGAGGTTTTAAAGGTCTATCTCTGAAGGGATCCTTTCCATAATGTTGTCAGACACTTAGAATAATAATCTGAGCCTGTCAGTGGCAAAACGAGCACTTTTGTGAAGGTAAATACAAGTTGGACAATTGCCCTATTAACTTACATTGTAGCCTGTTTCGCCGCTGCCAACTGCAGTGATCTTGCTTTATACTGGACCAATGTCAAAGATTGTTGTTCCCATCAGTCACTTAGACACAAAAACATAGGAAAATAGGGTCCAGGTTGAAAAAAATGGTAGTTACCCTTTAAGACTAACTTTGTCAATGGAAACTTAACAACCAGTAATCTAAAGCTTCCAATAAGCTAAACTTAAAACCCTGTACGTTCTAGGTTCTGCCTCTACTTGTGTTCCACTGTGTTTTAGAAATCAGAATGTTTCGGATTTAAGTCACCATATGGCGACAGAGGGTCGTAATTGTTTTGGTAGGTGAGTGTTATTCATGAATATTAAAAGGTTATCCTGTCAGTGCTCATCTTAGCACATGTCCTGCATCTTTAATCCGAGCTGTTGCATGTCCTGGCCTGGTTGTGCTTTCAGGAGCAGTTGATGACGCTGTTGGAAGATATACTGTTTTCACCTTTTTAAAAACTTGGGACGGCTGAAAGCTTTCCCCAGCTAAATGAAGCGTTCTCATCCTCAGCCCCTTATTTTCCATTAGTGGTTTAACCAACATTCTGGGCCCCGAGTCTCAGGTGTCCACACACATGCTAGAAGTCGCTTTAATTCTGCCTTAAAATGCTTTAAACTGGAATTGTTAGTAGCTTTTTCCACATCAATTTTATTTAAAAAGTCAAGCCTTTTCTCTGTCCTAAAGACCTCAGACTGTCTCCCTGTAACTCTGTTTAAGTCATTCAGTCTTCCTTGTCGCTCCTTCAAGTCTTGAGACAATATTTACATTTACATTGCTCATGTGTAATGGAGCCGTGCTTAAAGACCTATTTTATTACAACTGCTTTTTAGTATTCATATTTACTGACATACTTCTTCATTTTTGTTACACTTACTTATCTTTGTTTTTCTATTTATAAATCTATACTTAGGCCTCAATAATAGAGCACTGCACTCTAAAAATAATGCTATCAACGACACTCAAATGTAGGCATATGGTTATGTCATTTGGTTGACATAACTTAATTGACCACTTGATTCAACAGTGCCGTTTTTTCACAGTTAATTGTATCCTCGTAGCCCCGTTGGTCCAACAATCAGTTGTAAGAATAATTAGGATAGCTAGGATATTTCCTTTAATCAAAAAAATGTGGGTGACGCAATTATAACAAACAGCTTCACAAATGTTAGGGGATTTGTGTTCCGAGAGATTCAAGGCATGTTAAGACTGTGAGACAACAATCGTGTAATGCCGACATTACACAAAACGACATTTCAAGCGATTCCAGTGTCGGACTAATTTCCCATATCGGTGGTCATAAAACTCAGTCCCAGTCAGTCTTTTTCCTGTCTGGACGTTCCTACAAAATCATACGTGTTTGATATTATCGTAAGTTTTAAGTCTTGGGAGTGAAGTTAAATCATGTGAATATTGTCAACAACCAATGGGTGCGCTCCTTCCAGCACCAAACAGGAAGCAGCAGACAGCTAGAGCCAGTGTTGTTTATGGCAGCTAAAGAGTCAAAGGTTCAGATTTTCAGCCCTTCTGAAGAGAGTCATCCAACGGGAGATTACCTTTGGATAAACGCAGACCTCCAGGTATAGTCATCTGCATGTACGGCAGAACAGACAATCAGCAAACTTTCCCTTAAGTTACCAGCTAACGCTAGCGGTAGGTTGGTTACATTTTTCAAAACGGATCTAGTTGTAGTCTTGCAATGTGTGACCCTGCAAGATCTCCAGTCTTTACATATTATGACAGTCTTTAACGTTAGATGTGAGATGATTGCCTTTAGATGTGAGATTTTGTCAGTTTAGTCTTTTCAAAGTCTGTTCTAAGTTTTCTAGTGTCTGGTAGGTATTAGTTAAGTCTGTTTTGTCTTTGGAAGGGCATAATGCATCTGCTGTCTCATATTGTCTCGTCTTAGTTGAGTAAAATGCTGCTGTGGATCAATATATTTGTCAAAAATGCGGAATGAATTGACTTTGATGTGAACAGAGATTTAACTGAGCCTACTTGTGTGCGTTAGCAGCAGCAAGAGTTTTCTGATGCCCCTGACTCATCCGTCTCTTCCTCCGTCGTCCTTGACACAGTTTCCAGTCCCGGCCGAGCCCCGCTGGGATCCCACAGCTACCAAACATTCTCCACCTCATCAGTCCTCCACTCTCCCCTCGGAAATGGATTGACCAACTCCTCTCCTCTCCTTTTTTCTCCTCCACTGCACTTTTCCTCCCTGTCTCTCTTTCTCTCCTCTCTCTGTCTAGGTCACTCTCATCCTGGCTGCTCTAGATTTTTCTTCTCTGCCTTTTCTCCCTGAAACACTTTTTGAAGCTCATATGTAACTACACGTCAAATTTCCTGCTACTCATTTCCTGGTTCTCCTTCTCCATAAACAACATGAAATCAAGGAGAGGGTTAACTTTTCCTGTTACAGATTTCCCACTGTGGTCAGAAAGCACAGAGGAGACACTATGACTCTAGAGCTGCTACTCGCTCTGAAGCTAAACGCCGTCACTCTCTCACTCGCTCTACCACACATTCCTAGGGCTGGGTACCACCGACCGAATTTCCTCTATAGTATCGCATATCGAAAAATGCCTCGTCATTCAATACCCAATTTTAATACCGGTCAGTGAGCCAATAAGCATGCAGCATGCTTCTACTATAAGTTGACCAGATTTCTGAGACAAAGTCTGGGGACATTTTCAGCTCAGAAGCATAAATACCTTCAAAACAGGTAATGTTTTTATCTTTGTAAAACTTAAAACGGGGACAGGGGGGTCACTAGACCTAGAGCTGCACTGGGGCACAAGCCCCCCTAGGGGGATCCATGGGCATGCTCCCCTGTAAGAAAATTTTGTCTATTTTAACGTTTAAATGCATCAATCTGGTGCACTTTGAAAAGAAATTCAGAGGTTAGACTTGATTATTCTTATCTGTGGATGGAAATATTTGTGCTGTAGCCTGAACTATTTTGCACTTCAGAATTATAACCATGCACACACAGGTGGAATAGATTATTCTTCATATTTTTGCATTAATGTCACTAGGAAGCATACCAGTAGAAATATATACTCATATTTGTAAGTGCGATATATATAAGTAAGTGGGATTGTCTGAAATTCAGAGGTTAGACTTGATTATTCTTATCTGTGGATGGAAATATTTGTGCTGTAGCCTGAACTATTTTGCACTTCAGAATTATAACCATGCACACACAGGTGGAATAGTTTTTTCTTCATATTTTTGCATTAATGTCACTAGGAAGCATACCAGTAGAAATATATATTCATATTTGTAAGTGGGATATATATAAGTAAGTGGGATTGTCTGGAATCTGGCAATATAATAACCATTATGTTGGGATACACTGGCTAAGCAATTAACAAAAATGTCTGTGCTGACAAATAGTTTACATGAGAATACATTATAATTTTGGCCCTTTGGCTGAGTCTCGATCTGTCAGAGGAAGAGCAGGAGTACGGTTGTGAAGAAGTTGGTAATTTCATGGTGCAGATTAACACTTTTGCATGCACTATATCTGTGTCATATTCTCATTAGGGGCTGAGCCCCCCTAAAGGTCTGATCCTAGAATCGCCCCTTCACAAGTACTCCACTACACCTCAGAGGGAAATGTTGTAATGTTTACTGCACTACATTTATCTGACAACTTTTGCTTTATTGCTTCACGCTGGGCTTGTTTCTGCAACAGCTCATTGAGTATCGGATAAAATTAAAGTTATTGAGGAAATATTTTCCTTTGACATTGGTCCAGTATTAAACGAGATCGCAACGGATCGCAGTCGGCAACGGCGAAACAAGCTACAATGTAAGTTAATAGGACGTCAATTGTCCAGCTTGTATTTACGTTCATAAAAGTGCTCGTTTTGCCACTGACAGGCTCAGATTAATATTCTAAGTGTCTGACAACATTATGGAAAGGATTTCTAAAAGGGTCGATCTTTCTGTTAAAGAGTAAGATCCTTTTTTAAAACATAAAAAGTCCGCGAAATTGCGTTCGCTAAACCCACCAGACTCCATGTAAATAAACAGTAATTTTAGCATCGTAAAATGGGCATTCTAGAACATCTCTGAGCTCTGAGGCTTGCTCTGGCTGTCTTGAGCCTGTGCGTGTAGGGTGAACGACTATTTTATTCCAATTTCGGGTCTGTCAGTCACAGTGAAAACCGGGGACATTTCCGGGGACGTCTGGTCACCCTATTCTACTAAGATCTAATAATGCCTGTGATTGGCTGTCTAACATTACACGTCTGGTTTCCATGTCATACATCAGGCCCATTCAAATGGCAGCCTGCTGGCCAAAAGCTTCCCAGAAGCAACCCCAGACTGTCCCAATGATCCCTAGCCAGTAAAACAGACGAAAAAAAACAAAAACAAAAACGGGTTTAACGAACCTACAGATGTTCCTACAGAAACTCCTACAGTAATAGGTTGTGAGTGCAACAATCCGAGTGCAACATAGCCTAGCAACATTCAATCCAGAATGCAGCACGTTGTTTTGAAAATGTAGTGGTAACGGCAGAAGAAGTAGTCCTCTGAGACAACCATGTCTTTCCCAAACCTGAAGCGCAAAATTGACAATGAAGACCGTCGGTTTAACCCTGCCTGGACAGACAAATGCTTATTTATTTTATCGCCAAATCCAAATGGCAAACCGACAATATGTTTAATTTGTCTGTCACAAAGTTGTCCTCAGTGAACCATACGCTGATCAGTAGAGAAGCAGGTTGTAGCTAGGTCAGCTCTGAGCAGTGTAAAGTTAGAAAGTCACTGGCCTAAATAGACACCCAGCAGACTTTGTGTGTGTGTGTGTGTGTGTGTGTGTGTGAGAGAGAGAGAGGGAGAGAGAGAGAGAGAGAGAGAGAGAGAGAGAGAGAGAGAGAGAGAGAGAGAGAGAGAGCATGGCTGTCTCCCAGGGTTTGGCCACTAACCTCCATTGTTTCACATGTGTGCAGCAGTAGGGCTGGGTACCGAATTCAATATCAATCGATATTGATATATAAATCAATATGCCTCGAAACTATCAAATATCGAAAAATGCCTCGTCATTCAATACCAAATTTCAATACCTAATGCGTAAATCTCATCAGCGTCAGTGAGCAGATAAGCATGCAGCGTGTTTCTACCAAGATCTGATAGTGTTTGTGATTGATCTACGTTACACAGAGAGATGGGGCTCATGTAGTAGGAGCTGAAAAATAAACAAAAGTATTTGTGCCGTAATGCAGAGATCTTCAACAGGGTTCCGTGACCCCTAGTGGGGTCCTCAGAGTTTAGTGCAGGGGGCCCGCCAAATTATGTAAAAAAATATATTTTTTTGAAAGTTTATTTTTTCAAAAATTAAAATACATCTAAAAATATACATTAATATGAATTCAACATATTAATAGCAACAACAAAAAAATTGGCCTATTTGTGGGGAAAAAAAACATTTAATTTACACATTGAAGATAAGCTTACTATAGGTAAGGTAGCCACTATGGTAGCTATACAGTTAAGCTTAAGGATTCACTGTGCCCTCCACATGTATGTTTAACATTAAAACATAATGTATAAATAATATATTAATATCCATTCATTTTTTATGGCCCAGTTTGTAATATATTGTATACAATATATTTAGTAGGGGGTCCCTACTCTGTCTTTTTTTCAGCTAAGGGGTCCTTGGCCTCAAAAAACGTTGAAGACCCCTGCCGTAATGTTTAAAGCTATAGTGCGTAGTTTCTGCCGTCCCCATGTGGAATTCTAAGTAATGACAACAAATCTGTCGACGCGTCCACATGATACAAGCCTTACGTGACCATGGATGGCTGCTTAACTCGTCTAGCTCTAACTCTCCAGACAAAGAGATAGCCGAGGAACAAAGGCTGAGAGTGGCTGTAACAGACAGATTCAGTTCCACTGAGCAGGGACCAGTGTTTTACAGACTTGTCTGGAGCACAGCTTTGCACTTTAGAAAAGATACTCAGGAACACTTTTTTTGCTTTCATTTTATATTTTGCCTTTATATTGCACATTTAAAATTTCTTTAGTTTCCTATACTGTTTGGTTTTGCCTCACTTTTGCAAGACAAAGAGTTTATTTATTGTATATATATATTTTGTACGTATCTATTTTTTACTTATTGCACCGTGGGTCAGAGAGAAACGTATTTTTTAAATCCTCTGTATGTCTGGCACATATTTTGAGAGAATTGTTTTGACTTGACTTGATTGGTGATGGAATCTCACCTAACATGAGAACTGTAGTGGATCACTCATGGAACTGCCTGCACTAGTTTCACAGTCTGGACAATCAGTGCATTTACATGCAGTTTTAAAAAACGATAATATTCAGGTTAACGCAATACCCCGATTTCTCAAACGCCATGTTGTACCTTAACCTGGTTAAAATCGGAGTTCTAATAACCCGGTTAACAGACCTAGAGAACTCTTTAAGTAACCGGGGTATCCCTGCATTTTATACATATTAACTGGAGTAAGGTCTGGTTTAGCATCTGTGCATGCTTCAACTGCCCCTCCCCACTCGCCTGGAGTGGTTTTTGAAGCGGAAATAATCTGCAGCGCTGTGAGTCGTAGTCTGTTGCATAACTGCCCAGCGAAATAATACCAGCAGCAGACAAGAAGCGATGCTGCTCCGGCGGAGGTGTGGGTGTGTTTATTTGTGCTTTACAACGTAACTGCTGTGACACAATCAGAAAATAACGTTTCATTTCTCGGATTCACTACTTTGTTCACGCTCTCTCTCTTCATTCACTCTCTAGCTCGCTCGACCAACTCTTTCTCTCTCTCTTTCTTTCTCTCTCTTTCTCTCTCTCTCTCTCTCTCTCTCTCTCTCTCTCTCTCTCTGGCTCATTGCCAACATGAACGCTGTGTTTGCAAACACCAGCCGACAAAAGTTAGCCTACATATTATACCTTTATTAAAGTTCTCCAGTGCCAAAAAACAACTACTGCTCTTTGTATGGACGGTGGCAGTATAGTACTGTATTTTCATGCTGTCTTAGCATCGGATATCTTAAAACCTCTGCACATAAAACATCGCTAGATATGACTAGAGACAAGTGAGAAAATATATCTTTTGTGATTTGAGTGAACAGATCCTGTAAAATTTGATTTCAGCACCATTAAAAAATATAAGGTTTGACTTTATGAAGCCAGCAGCTACCCTGGCATTTCAGCCTCGTTTTTAAGAATACATTTTTTGAGTCATACATGTATCTTGCCAGGACTGAAATAGAAAATATGTAGTCTGGCTGTAAAATGAGAGAAGGCTGAGATCTCTGTGGAGTGGCTTTTTTTGTTGTTGTTCTTAGCCTTAAAATAGCCCCGGCCCTCATTCCTCTATATAGCAAAGAAATCAGCGAGGGTCTGATAGTTGTGCTGAAGTGGAAAATCCATGCATTTCACTAGCACTGAGATTAATGACGCTGGCTCCATGTACTGTATCGCTCATAAGGAAAACAGAAAGGTTCTCCAGCAGCTGCATCAGCTCTCCATCTCCTTGTGTAGACCCACACATGTTAAAGCAGTTAGCGTGTTGACTCGGAGATGTAGGAAAAGCTTTTGTCTGGACTGCAGCAAAGCCAGCGAGTGAGTGAGTAAGTGAGTAGCTGTGTTGAAACCGTTCCCTCATTCACTCACTCACTATTCCCTATATCAGGGGGTCTCAAACGCATCACTCAAAGGTCTGCATCGGATTTTTATTCCAAGTCAAAGGTCTGGAACAATTGACAATAACAAAAAAACAATCGGTCAGTTTTTTTAGCTCCATGCGGTAAAAGTACAGCAGTATTCTTAGCTTCATGTAGTAAAAGGGAAGTTTCTGTCACTTCGACATTTTTTTCTGCCGTTTGCTGCCTTTTTTCAACGTTTTTTGAATCTGCTATTTGCGGCGCTTTTTGCATCGTCTTTGTTGCCTTATGATGTTTTTGTCCCCTTTTTTTAATGGTTTTGTCGCTTTATTCAACGTTTTTGTTCCCTCCTTTAATGTTTTTGTCCCCTTTTTCGACGTTTTTGTGGGTTTTTTTTCGTGAATAGTCAAAATTACTAACAATGTATTAGTCAATAGAAAATTTATTTCAGAATAGAAAATGTTACACTTCATAAGGTACTGTATTCATAACACAAGGAATGGGCTGAGTCCGGATTGACTTGCCGTTTGAGAGTGAACGAAACCAGATTTCGGACACTACACTGAAAACAGTTGAGTCAGTAGATGCACCGTTTATTTGTGTGACGAAGTCATCATGTAAACAAACCCAAACAAAAATTACTTCTAATACGCTCCTGAAACAAAGCGAGCACTCAAGAGGATAGTAAAAGGTTGTTCAGTTGTTGTGTGTGCTTCTACTTCTTCTTCTCTTCTGGGAAAACCCAGCCGCATTGCATTGTGGTATACTGCAGTAAAATGTAGGGTACATTATGCACGCTCAAATTATATATATATAGTGAATGAAAATAAACCACTGAGAATTCGAACACCACTACAAAATGGCGAACACACTATATAGTGCACTATTTCTGTGATAGGGAATACTTTCGAACACAGCTAGTGAGTGAGGGAGTGACACCATTGGTCGGTCCAGTGTTGAAGTTTCCTCACTGGCCGGTTTTGAAATGAATAGGTGCGGGCCGCCACAGCAAAAACAAATCACAGCAACACATAGGGCTGGGCAATATGGCAAAAAATATGATCCCTATCGATATTTATCACAATATATAATTTGATAATGCTGCCAGTTTGAAGAGTATCCTGATAATAACTGAAGCCTGAAGAAACCAGAGGGTTCATTAGTTAAACTTTTGAATATAGTTTATTAACTTAAAAAATAGAATTACATAATGTAACATTTAACTGTGCAAACATGGCTTGGTTTAGAATATATTTTGTGATAAAAGAATATAATCTGAATCTGCAACAATACTAAAGCTATAAAATAAATACTGAAGTAAAATGTACAATAGGGCTGCTTGACTCTGAATTGTGGTGGAGTAGAAGTATACATAAAGTAGGAGAAAATGAACCTTCGAATCCAGCAACAGGAAATGACACTCACAGACCTTTGGTGAATTCTTAAAAAAAACAAAACACCACTAAACGTTGGGTTAAAATGCATTGTAACTTGCGTTACTGAGATTGTAACGGGTATAATATTACCGACATTTTATTAGTAATGCCTCATATTACTGCGTTACAGCAAAAAGGAATACATTACTTTTGTAACACGTTACTCCCAACACAGTTCACACACCTCCCCATCAAGCTGTCTACATCTTACACAGACCAACCTGTATGTTCTTGCAACCCTAAAAACCATAGCCAGAACCAGTACTACTGTACATACAGTATATAGGCATTGTAGCCTCAAGTCCACCAAGTTGAAGATCTAAATCTTTGGCCCTTTCACTAACTGACCTTTCTCTATGGAGTGGTCTTAGAAGAAGAGTGTAGCAGAAGCAGTCAACCTATGTCAGGGTGTTCCCTACCATTACGAGGCTTAAAGCTTTTTCATATTAATGAACGTCCGTTACATTCAAGCCATTGCCAAATGAGTTGATACAAAGCTAATTAAGACTTTCAGCTCCACACAACTCTCTCTGTATTTCTCAGTATGGCTATGTTTAGAAAACGGTGTCATCCGGCAAATTTTGCGCAAGAAGTAAATTACCTCTTCTGAAGAGTCCATGTTTTTTTAATCCTCCATGTCCTCCTTGGTTACTAGCAACTGTGTGGAGGAGGGGTGGGGGGTGCGCGATCATGGAAGGCTTGTAGCATGTGGATGCGCCGACAGTTTTGTTGTCATTACTTAGAATTCCTCATGGGGGAGACAGAAACTACGCACTATAGCTTTAAACAGGATTTATGGTTCTGCGAAGGCTCCACACAGTTTTCTGTACATCAGTCTCTTTAAAAGAATTGCAGGGCTGGTGTGTGTGTGTGTGTGTGTGTGTGTGTGTGGGGAGTATGTGGTAGAGCAAGTGAGAGAGTGACGGTAATTATCTTTGGAGCGAGTACTGACTCTAGAGTCAAAGTGAGAGAAGTGTCTCTCCTGTTCTTTCTGACCACAGTGGGAAATCTCAGCAGGAAAAGTTAACCCTCTCCTTGATGTCATGTTGTTTATGGAGGAGGAGAACCAGGAAATGAGTCGGGGGAAATGCAACGCTACCAAGCCACGGCCAATCTGACCATTCACAGCTTTTGCGGTCTGCGTCGCCGCGGCGTGTAGTTCAATTTTTTGAGAGGTGAACGTCAGGCTATGCCGTAGGGTTCGGTGTAGGAGTCGGCGTAGGGTCCGTATCTCTATGTACGTAACCACGGCGTCGATTTAACGCAGGAGCATAAATTGGCCTTTAGGCACAGCACCCAAGCTGCTATGGGCAGCACCCAAGCCGAATGAATGTAAAACCACTGTGAGCATCAAAACTAACTAAATAACTTGATTAAATGACTCAATCTAATGATTGTAGTTGGTCCCCAGTGGACTTCTTAAGCAAGTTTTGTCTTTAATTATCTTATCTACCATTTCAAACGTTTAAGACACAGATATAGTAATATTAATGGTCACAAATGACGTGAAAGTGCATTTTTATATTGAAAAACTTAACATTTTCTTGAGCAAGGACACCTAAACCCCCATCAAATATGTGCACCTATGTCTTCCACATACCTAGGGGAAAAAACTGCATGTTTAGCCTAAACAGTGTTGGCTAGTAACTACTGTAGTTTAAAGGCTCATCCCAGCGTGTTTCAGCATGCTAGTCTGTGCAGCACCGTGGCTTTTCAGCGCCGGATTGTAAATACTGTTGTAAAGTGAAATTGGATCCAGTGGAATTATCCAGTGGAATTAAGCAACCACAGCTGTGTAATGATTAAAAGGATGTATTTTAAACACATTAGCATTGCACACACATTGTCAGACTGTCCCTGGCTTTAATACACACTGAAACACAGGCTGGCCCTGTGCCATCCACCATTGTGATTGCACCATCAGACCCAGGTCTAGATTGCAGCTGACCCTCAGCTCATGTGTCCAGAGCCAACTCCTACTGCCTATGTAAACAGATCCAGGCCAAGGATTAAGATGTGAAATGTGATTTTTATGGCCAGTGTTAAGTGTAAGAGTTTGACACACATTAAAAGCGTAGGCCCAGGATCAAAAAGCATGAAGGATGAAAACGGCAGAAGTACGGTAATGAATTTCCATTGTGCTGATAAGCAGATATGCTCTTACTTAATTGATGTCAAGAACAAATTAAAATACAGACCTTCAATGTTTTATACAGTGGTGGAATGTTACTAAGGACATTTACTCCAGTACTGTACTTAAGTCCAAATGTTGAGGTACTTGTACTTTACTTGAGTCTTTCCTTTTCATGCCACTTTCTACTTCTACATTTCAGAGATAAATATTGTACTTTTTACTCCACTACATTCATCTGACAGCTTTAGTTATTAGTTACTTTACACATTACGATTTTTGCACATAAAACACATGTAGTTTATAAAATCTGATGTTTTATTGTAAATTAAACTACCCAACAATATAACGGTCTACAAGTCCAGCTGAACTGATTAGACCATTAAACACACAACTCTTTGGATCCTTTACAGTTTCTAAAATGGGAGGATTTTACTTTTTTTAATACTGTAAGTGCATTTTCCTGATGATACTTGCAGACTTTTTCTTAAGTAACATTTTCAATGCAGGACTTTTACTTGTAAGAGTATTTTTACACTGTGGTATTAGTACTTTTACTTAAGTAAAGGATCTGAATACTCCTTCCACCACTGGTTTAATATTGCCAAATGTCTAACTAGAAGTATTATGTCCTACTTATTCTGGTCAGCAGAATGCATTTCTTGGCTACAACGGTTGAAGCTTGACACAACAGATACAACAGCACATTTAGGAGTTTAAAAACTCCTTCAATACATCGGCCAATATTTATTTTTTAACACTGATAGTATGTGTCCATATACACGTTATTTTCACGGATGGGATCGCCCCACTTCTCAGCATTGCACGCTAGTCGGCTTGCCAGCTGTTTCTCTTCACTGACCAATGACAAGCAAATAAAACCGTCTAAAACGAGTGCGCACACACACACACACACACACACACACACAACCCACGCAACCCTCAGATATTTTTTTTTTTATAATGCACCAGCTTAGTGTTTACATTAAGACTTCACCCCCAAAAGTTTGTTAAAAATACTTTTTACTTAACAGAACTAACAGTATACTAACATAATTAACGTCATAATAAAATCAATTTGGAGATTTTATGAATTGATATTTCAGATCACCCAAACAAAGATCGATTTTAATAGGAGAATAATTTTTTTTTAACCCAGCCCTACTCGTGATTGGCCAAACTTAAGGCAAGACTGAATTAAATGGCAACAGCATGCGGGCACGCACGCACGCACGCACGCACGCACTCACTCACTCACTCACTCACTCACGCACGCACGCACGCACGCACGCACGCACGCACGCACGCACACACACACACACACACACACACACACACACACACACACACACACACACACACACACAGCCTCAGAGCATGACCCCGAGGTCATGCTCTGAGGAGGAGAGGTTGTGGCTTCTGTGCAACAATGGCTGACAAAAACAGCTAGTTTACAGGTGACCCGTGTGTCAGAGTGCAAGGTAAATTATAATTGTCTCTATGTGTTCATGCATCATACCCCCCAGCTTGTAAACAGCTAAAGTGACTGTGGTGTGAATGTATGGGCTGTTTTGTTCTTCGCCCATACATGCATCATGCTCTGCTGACGTATGTCAGGCTACCAGCCTCCTTACCATCTCACTCAGCTGGCCTCGGCTGAGTCATGAGAAAGGTGTTGAGACGGACAGAGTCACAGGGGAGCTTGTCAGAGTGCAAGCACGTCGCTCACACAACACTTTTACCAAACTACAATCTACATACAGACACAGAGAGAGATACGGCTGAGGTGTGTGGTTGTAGTATTGGCAAATCAAGACTGAATTTTGTTTAGAAGTTTTTGTTTTTGTTGCTTTACCGTCAGAATATTACTAATAGTCTATATCGGAGACGTTTAATTTCTGGGATTGTTCAGGTGCCGCCGGAGGTTCCGCCGGATGTCATTCATTTCGGCCGGATGTTCGTTACCTTCCGCTTTCTTTGTGTTGGCGTTCTAAACTCCGGTGGATTTATGAGGACTATGGTTAACTGCTCCTCAGATCTCTGCTAGGGTAAATCCAGACAGCTAGCTAAACTATCTGTCCAATCTGAGTTTTCTGTTGCACGTCTGAAACAACTTTTGAACGTACACATGCTCCACCAAAACAAGTTCCTTCCCGAGGCTATTTTGCAGAGGCACCGTGGCTCCATCCGGCGCTAGGTCCCACCCAAGATGATTGTGATTGGTTTAAAGAAATGCCAATAAACCAGAGCAGGTTTTTCTCCCATCCCGGAGTGCTGTGTGGACTAGCCAGACCCTCCTCCACAGCGCTGTGGAGGAAGGTCATGGCAATGCAAGATTATATTACTATAGACCCAATCACAATGTTTGTTTACAATAACTTCCAGGGTTGAAGCCTCCTGCGTCCCGTACATAAAATGTAATGGCTCTGAGCAAAGGGGGGCGAGGAACAACTGCATATACTCTCATCTCCTCCATCTGAAATGCATGTTTGATGCTTTCATATGTCAACACTTTGACTAACGTTAGCTTGGAGAGCTTATTTACCTGTTGGGCCACAGACTGAAGAAAATGACACCACCCAAACTAGCAGTCAGTCTGACTGGCGGTGAGATGTTGCTGTTCCTAACACTAGATGTGGTTCATCATGGACGCAAAAAGCATGCGTAAAGTAACAAAAAACATAGCAAGTTTACCCACAGATATATACGTATATATTTGTATAGAACTCAGCATTGACATAGCATCACCTTTAAGTTCATATGGTGAACTTGTTCCACATCCAGCAGTTACAGAGCAACATTATTATTCCTTTGGAGTCGTGTTTTGTTTCCCCTGATGAATGTAAGTCACTCCCCTTTAGCTCTGGTTTGGTCTTTAACAACTCCTGAGGGAAATATCTGTATCTGTTTTAAATTTGACTCCACAGTACACATGGTTGTTTCCATTTGGCAATCAAAAACTACCAAATAGCATGACACAGTAGCTTATAATATGTGAAATTATTATTTTTCAAAATGCAGTATACACAGTCCTACAATTCAATAACAATTATCACGTAATTGTCTAATTGTCAATTATTTTACATAATCATGGTTTCTTTGTTTAACCACAATTAATTGCTAACATTAGCTAAGGTCCTAATATATAGAAGGCGTATGACTAATTGTTGATTTTGTTTAGATATTCCAAAATTGTAATTATCAAAGTGTATATTGGTAGGACTATATATTTTTATTATTATTTCAATTGTTAGTTGTTGGCACGTTCATAGCAACAAAAATGACCATGGGGGGACAGTTAGAAAACATGTTTTATGATAATAAAGAGGCGTTGTTTACTTCATAGCCTGGGTATTTGTGTTATTACATTATCTGGGTCACATGACACTGATATAACCAAAAGATTTATCCTGGGATCATTCAAAACTTTAATTTGTTTGAAAAAGTAATACAGTAATACAGTAATAAATATTTTTATTAGAAACGATGTAATACACAGCACAGTCTTTAAGTTGTAATTATGACTTTTTTTTTTAAAACTGTGTTTCGTCCATATTGTAAGTGTTCTCTTTTTTTTATTGGAGAAAAATACGTGTTAACCATAAATGGCATGTATCGTGATGAATGGACTTGTCACACGATGTATTGAAATGTATTGTGATATTGTTTTCGGCCATATCTCCGAGTAGTAGTAATATAATATAATAATTTGTGTTAGTTGGCCAGTAGTGCAGCTCCCCCACTGCTCCTAATGCATTCACAGTATGCTCACACACACACACACACACACACACACACACACACACACACACACACACACACACACACTTGGCTCTCTGAAGCTTAAGTGGGACTTTCCAGTGCGAGGGGAAATTCCATAGGATGTTAAAAGAGAGCAGATTTCCGAGGCTCTGGCCTTGTCCTTAATAAAACACGATCCACACAGAACATTGAACAATTTCCAGCCCCACGTTGTATTTTATTGCTTTTCAATCTGCTGTTTTTCCATCGCTACACTGCTTCTCCAAATAGTTTTTTCTTCATAAGGTGACAAAAAGTCGAGCCTAATTCATGCCATATGTCTGGCTCTGCGATGCTTCCTGAGAATGACAGTCACACTTCCTCTATTTATTATGCACATGCATGAGACACCAAGTCCCCTTTTCCTCATCTGTCCTCGTCCCAGCCTGAATCTCTGCCAGTCATTAATGACGGCTCAAACAGATAGAGTAGAAACAGCGTCGACGGATCATCTCTGGAACAGTACTTCCCATCATACATACAGCTGGGCTTGGGTACTATGGAGAGCATAACCCTTCACTCTCCTCCCCAAAATGTTTTCATAATTGATCTGAGTTGCTAATAGTATGATTTATAGCTAGTGAGTATGGCTGAACAATGAATCGTTTTCAAATTGAAATCCAGTTTTGAAAGAATGCAATTAGCTAATCGTGGAGACCATGATTAATCAAACGTGAAATATTTAGTTGAATGTTTGGTGTAACATTTGGTTTAACAGTTTTTATTCCTCTTTTTATTATTATATTTACTGTTTGTTTTTTTTTATAAGATAAATGCTGGCATGATGTTACATATCACAGTTAACAGAAATGTCCTATTTTCAGTGGATTTTTAATTTATTTTTTATAACTTTATTTAACATGATGGTAGAAGGTGCAATATGTAGATGCTGCTGTTGAACTGAGGCAGATCAGTAATTTCAGTTTACAGGAAACTACTGATATTTTTAGTACTATAGTTTTTATTATTACTTTAGCTTTTATAATAAATGTTCTGTGTTTGACTGTTTAATGTCCCATGCTTATTAAAAGAAAAACACTTATTGCTGGTGATTCATATCTATGTTCTTATCCTTGCATAAGAATATAGAGCAGTTTTGATGGTGTCTCATGTTATAATGCTCCATGACATGTTTTATCTGTTACACAGTGAATATTGAACATTAGCTAAACTTTAAAAAATAATAATTGCAAATCGAATCGTAATCGCAATATCTGGCAGAAAAATTGCAATTAGATTTTTTCCTCAAATTGTTCAGCCCTACTAGTGAGTACTTTTAACCCTTTGAACTCTGCGATAGAAATGGTCCATGAGCGCCTACTGTACATTGGTATTTCTGCTTATTGTGATGTCATATCTTCAAATGCTTCATATCCCTAAAGTCAGCACAACCTAAGCTAAAAGGTTATGTAAGTCAATGAACCATAATAATTAATGAAAGTATTAAAATTGTGTCATAAAGAAAGAAGTACAAAAATTGGACATGTGTTTTCATCAAGTTTTACTCAATAAACACATTGATCCAAAAGATTTCAAAATGTAGAAACAGAAAAAGTATTTCTTAACACTCCAAAAGTTATTGGAACTCTGTACATTTTTTTTAGTTTTTGAGATATGCTCATTTGTATGAGCAGTGTGTAAAGGCGTTTTGAGAGTTTCATCTGCAATAGAAATGGTCTACCTGCAGTTTTGCACCGGGCGTCACGTAACGTGATGACGTCATCACGAGCGCACAAAAAATTGACGGTAGGGACAAAAGCCTTAGCTTTCTGCTGCAAAACAAAATAATGATTTAACTGTTTCATCTTAGATCGATTAATCAGGTTTGTGTACGATCTCCCGCAGCCGGCGGAATTTCCGGCGGCATTGCAGCAATCCCGGAAATGAAACGTCATCAGTATAGATCAGTAATTTATCATGATAGCTAAAAAACTAACTTGTCAATGCAGTTTGATTTTTAAGATAACACAGACACCAAATCCTGCTGTTTGTGGGCTCTGCGTAGGAAGGGTCTAACAGGAGGATCAGGTCCGATTGAACAGGTGATGCTCTGCTCTCCATTTGAGTTTGAGCTCAGGGAATTCAGACTGCCAAATAGCAGCTTCGATTTTTCACCAGCGTGAGAATATCTATTGCTGGCCCAAATGTAGTTACACAATTCCTTTTGCTGCTCAAGTCATGTTACACTCACAATTCTGTTCTCCCTCATGCACAAATCTAATTCTGCTCTTACAAATCTCTGCCTATGTGCTCTCAAATTGTTTGTTGTCCATATACACTTCCAGTAAGGCACGGCGAAAAAACTACCCGAGACCAGAGATCAAGACCAGTTTCTCGTATGTCCCTGTTTTTCTCATTTTCCCTCACTTCATACCTCCTTTCCATTTTTCATTACCTTGCCACTCCCTCATTCCTTTTTGTTTGTCGAGAGCCAGTTTTATTGGAGGTTGAAGGAGGGCGGGGTGGAGGGATATCATCTTTATATAACCAGAGTCACAGCCGACTGTAGTTGTAGTTAGAGGAAATGTCTTCAGGCTTGAGTCATCCTGAGCTCTGCAGTCGGACATAACCAGGCCTGTTCCCCTGTGTGTGTGTGTGTGTGTGTGTGTGTGTGTGTGTGTGTGTGTGTGTCCAGGTGGTAAGAGGCAGGAAGGATGCTGTTTTATGTTAAAAGAATGAAATGTTCTCTGCTGCATTATTTCAGTCGCGATGCCGGAAACACAGTGCCGAGTCATGTTACAGTATATGGTGCCAAATTGTAACTGTCACTGCACAATCTATCAACAGGACCACACAGCGTATTAAGCATATAATACAGTAGAGCTGGACAATAAACCAAATGTATTGAATTACCAGTGAATATGTAGGCACTAAGGATTGCTGCTCTTACTCTACTGTATATACTGTAACAGATTCCTTATACTAGTGACATTTAGCCTGGAACATCCAGTGTCCACTTATCTTATTCACCAAGATGTTCCCATGTTTAAGAACGTTTTTTGGCGAATGTTTCGTGAATCAGATTTGGGACTTTCTTAATTTTTTTGCCTCATTCTGTTTTTCAGAACACATGTAAAGGGTAATTTCGGGTTTTTTCAACCTGGACCCTATTTTCTTATGTTTTTGTGTTAGTGACTGATAGGAACAACAATCTTTGAAATTGGTCCAGTATTAAGCGTGAACACTAACCGGCAGCCACAGACCGGGCCGCAATGTAACCCTATGGGGAAAATGTGCATCGTCAATTTGGTCCACTAGAAGTGCTGTTTTGCTATTGACAGGCTTCAGATTATTAAGTGGCTGACAACCTTATGGAAAGGATCCCCACAGAAATAGGCCTTTTAAAACCTCTTTAAGACCTTTCTGTTTAACCAGAAACAGCTCTGAGGTCGCTAGCGCTAAACCCACCAGACTCCATTTAAAAAACAATACTTTTAGCATGTATAAGCCAACATATTTTCACATGTATATGTTTATTTTAACCAAAACTAGAGTTGTGATGGTTGGAAAAGTGGAAAGATGACCTAAAACGGCTTTTCATAGTTTTGTTTTGTTTCTGTTGAATTTTGAATGAAGTGCATTTTACGATGCTAAAATGACACGGATGTTTTTATGTTTAAAAAAAGGAACTTAGTCTTTAACAGAAAGGTCGACCTCCTTAGAAATCCTTTATATAATGTTGTCAGACACTTAGAATATTAATCTGAGCCTGTCAGTGGCAAAACGAGCACTTTTGTTAAGGTAAATACAAGCTGGACAATTGTCCTATTAACTTACATTGTAGCTTGTTTCGCCACTGCCGACTGCAGCGATCTCGCTTAAAACTGGACCAATGTCAAAGATTGTTGTTCCCATCAGTCACTTAGATACAAAAACATAGGAAAATAGGGTCTAGGTTGAAAAAAAAATGGTAGTTACCATTTAAGAGAAAAAAGAGAAAACATTTGTGAATGATTGAATTGTATGGTCCCGGTGTGTTTTGTGACTTGAGATTTAGCCTTCAGACAGCAATGCTGATTTTCATACAGTTGCGATACCAGTTCGTAATTGTTAAAAATATAAGTGCAGGACTTCTGCCTCTCGCCATGCTTCTCTCCAAGTCAGCCAGATCAAAGTGCGTGTTGGAGTGAGTGAGAGTGTGTGTGTGTGTGTGTGTGTGTGTGTGTGTGTGTGTGTGTGTGTGTGTGTGTGTGTGTGTGTGTGTGTGTGTGTGTGTGTGTGTGTGTGTGTGTGTGTGTGTGTGTGTGTGTATGTATGTATGTATACTGCTTTTTTTCAGTTTTATTGTTCTTTGTTAGCTGGGAAGGCCTATAGGGATTGAGTCACCTTAGGGTAATTTCCGTGTCAAGTTACACGGGAGGCAGCCAACAGTGTCCTGCATCTGCTCCAGCTGTCAGCCAGCTCTCAGCCGCGTGGGTCTGTGTGTTCACGTTCCGCACACAGAGCCACAAACCAAGGCTGTGCACCGCACCTACGCAAGATAAGATACAGAAAAAGACAAGATAAAGTGTGTTGTAGGGATAGATCGATTATCTGACCTGTTTTTTTTTGGTTTGCAGATTTTCTGTATCAGTGTTTTATTTGCCTGATAACCGATAAAGTTAATGAATTAAAAAGTGGGTTACTTTGGCTCGGCTACAGCTCTGTGTCTGTCCCTCTGCTTTGGTTTCACTCACCACTGAGTCTGACTTTATGTCACGCCCACAACAATATCTGACTATTTTTTTCTGGGTATTATGTTGAAAGTTTCTCATTTATTAAATAATTGCTTAAAGCATTTAAACAAAGTTTTGTGTTGGGGTTTGTAAAATTCCAAAATATTAATTTTGACTTGACAAAATGACCCCAATGCGTCATCAGATATTAAGGAAACATGCTAAAAAATGCTGAAATACTATCTTTTCTGACAACAATGCTAATGCCAGTATTTTCTCCTTTTGAAATTTCCGTTCCATGACGGAATTTCTGTTTGTGTTTTGGCCTGTGTGTTGGTATCAACTGCCCAGTTTGACTGCCAGGCCGGGTTGCCAGATATACCTGTAAAAACGTAAACCCAGCACGCTACAGCTGTAACGTTAGTACAGCCATGAAAGCAGCAAACAAATGAACGGGATCAATGGAGATAGATTCTACCTGACCTAAAAAAAACGGAATGTTTCTAACAGTTGCGTGACCAAAGACATAACAAACCCCGGGTAAATATTGGAGATGTATTTGAAAGATGGAGACAGCTTAGAGCCTGAAAGGACGCAGAGTTGGCTAATTTTCATCCTGAACAGGTAAGCATTAGCTTCAGGCTAATTTAATCACACGAGTACACGAGTTGGTTACTCGCAAAAACAATTGAGACATAGCCAGTAAAGTGATCCCGACTGGTCCTGGCTAACTCCGCTATGCTAACCCTGCTAACTGCTAGCTAACGTTACCGGAGGACCAGGCAAGCGGGCCACAGCTGTTGACAACATGTTGCCTGTTCAGTGGCCGGAGCCGACAACAGTGAGTTATTTTAAAGGGGAACTATGCAGTTTTTTTTGCTTAATTTACCTTAACTGAACAGCTTTGGAGTCATTGGAATGGTTGTATGACTTTTTTCGAGTTGAATAGTGGTCGTCTCGCTTCCCCCTAGCGCCTGTGAGCGGAAAAGCCACCCTTGCAACTTTCGTCCGGGGAGCCGCCGGCCTCAGCGTCAGGAAGTATCGCGTGATATCAGGTCTTGCGATGTAATGAATTGCTTCATGGCACTGCACACATATGCCCATTCAGGAACCGGCTAACAAGGTAGCAAAAAAGAAGCAGAAAGCTAGGAAAGTATTGTCCGGGGAACAAAGAAAGAGGAAACGGCAGACTGACCGAGCGAGGAGTCAGACACAAGTAAACATAGGAGCTGCCTAATATCTAGTCTGAAGCTGTAGGGGGCGCTCTATAACCTGCGAGCAAAAAGTGAGAAAACAGCGAAGAAATGGCCAAAACTGCATAGCGCCCCTTTAAACCAAGAGAGGGTGGCTGAAAATCGTGAAGAGAGGACCATGAGTTTGCAGTATGTTTAGCGATTATTGCTGTAATTCTAACCCGAGGAAGTTTGTTCAGTCAAGTGGAGAGGACGGCAAGGTTGTTGTGTTGTAGCAGTTCCTACCGTAATTCTAAGCCTTGGAAGTGTGTCTGTCTGTGGGATGGAGAGGACGGCGAGGTTGTTGTGTTTTTAGCGGTTCCTACCATAATTCTAAGCGGAAAAAGTGTGCTTGTCAGTTGGGTACAGAGCTCCGCGTGAGCACAGCTTTTATGACTGTCAATATAGCCAGCATCTAACGTTAGCTACTCCGTTATGCTGTGAAGAAATGTCTGGCTATGTTAGACAAGCGTCTAACAATTGTGGATGCTGCGTTCATAGCCTGGCAACCTCCGTGAACTTCGAGTCTGGGGAGGAGGGGGCGGGGGAGGCGACTCTCTCCAGTATTTTGAATTTGTACTGCAGTAACTATTATTTAAACACTAGCTGTCAGTATTACATATTGCACCTTTAACTACTAATATGAATAAATAATTGAATTATTGTGTCATGCACACAAAAAGTATGCCCAGCCCAAACGGGCTTACAAGACACCATTACTTATAGCAAGTGACCAGATACAAAAATATCAACATAAATGAAACAAATAAACCCTCTTGTCTTTTTTGCAATGCTTTAGAAACAAAAGTCAATTAAATTTTTCAATTCAATGTAATTTATAGTATCAAATCATAACAACAGTTATCTCAAGACACTTTACAGATGGATTAGGTCTATACCACACTATAATTTGCAAAGACCCAACAAGTCGCCAATATATATATGTTAAATCTAAACAACCACTCCGTTTGGTCATCATCAGTACACCAGAACATTTCAAAAATCGGTATCGGCCTTGAAAACTCAGTATCGGTCAATTCCTAATGTGTTTAGTATCTGTGAAACAAAGATGGTGTAAGAAATCTTACGATGATTTTAACCCAGTGGATTTGGAGGTTGGGTGTTGAATAATGACCACCCCCTTATGTGTTGATTAACTCTATTTGTTTTGATCACATCAGAAAGAATTTAAGTCAAAGAGCAAAGGAAGGGAGTGATTAGTAGAACTGAGAGAAAGGTAAGCTGAGTAAAAACAAGGGAGAGAGGGAGAACGAGTTGTGGAATTATAAGTGAAAAGAAAGTCAGAATTATCTTGAGTTAAAGAGTGTAATGTGATTTTGTTGTACCATTATAGAAATATCTTAACACGTCTTTTTGCTATTACTTATTAGGGGTCCAAGCCCGAGTCTGCAAGAACCGGCGGTAGCAAGAGCTACGCCGTTCGCACAGCAGGGCTGTGGAACCCTATTGTTTTTCTACTGATTTTTTTTTTTTTCCATTATTATTCTTCTCCGCCTAAAACTCCTGACTACAGCCTAAACCGTACATGGTGGGGGGGTTGCCGTTTTCAGGACTGACCCACTTCCACCACTAGGTGGTGCTATAGCAGGAAAAACGCGTTTGGCCCTATAACTCCCACACCGTACACCAGACATTTAAAAGCCATATATCCACGTGTTCCCTGGATCCAACTGAATCACGTGATATAGGCCACGGCCATTTCCGCCTAGACTTTTATGCGTGAAAAATCGAGATTTATCAAAAACCTACCGTAGCATCTCCAGACCGACCTGACAAAAAGTTAATAAAAAGAATTTTTATAGGATAAAAATTGCGTATATTACGCACAAAAAAATTTGTGTAGCTAACTATTAAAACACCAACTTTGCCATATCTCAGTTTGACATGACCATCTGGAGGTCCCCCACGCGTTTTTACGAAAATTGGTCACTAGGGGCGCTACAAGTACAAAAAGTTTATATCTCATGAACGGCTCATCCGATTTTTACAAAATTTGATGGGTACCATCTAGGGACACTCCTGAGACCATCTCTAGAGTGGGGTACTGAGGGGTCAAAGTGGGCGTGGCCTATGGGACCCAAGTCTAGATTCACCACTTACACTAATGTGAACAACTACCAATAATTACACATGTGGACCACTAGGTGGCGCTATGTTTTTTTGCCTTTAACTCCCACATTACACATCGCACATTAGAAAGCCATACATCCTTGTGTTCCATGAATCAAGCTGAATCACATGATATAGGCCACGCCCATTTCCGCTCAAAAGGTTTTTTGCAATATCGCGCAATGTGCAAAACCTACTTTTTCGAACTCGTTCTAGGCCGTGCGACGGATCAGCACGAAACCTGGTACGTAGCATCTTCAGATGGACCTGTCCAAAAGTTACTCAAGGAATTTTGCTACGTTAAAGTATGCGCATTTGACGACCAAACTAATTTTCCTAGCTAGCTGCCACACACATATTCATATCATATCTCGGCCAAATTAAATGTTATCAGCGATTAACTTGGGAGCATTGTTCAACATCACACTACGATGCTCTGTACCAAATTTGGTGAAGATCGGCCCCTAGGGGGCGCTATAAGCAACGTTTATTTGTTTTGGCCAATAACTCAATGCATTTAAATGGGAAATTTGCAATTACAGTGTCTCTGCCACAGTAAATGCAATCGAATCTGGCTCTGTACCAAATTTGGCGAAGATCGGCCATTAGGGGGCGCTATAATGGACGTAGACGTGTTTTGGCTCTTTTACTCAATATCAATGACATATTTGCATTGGGAATGTACCACAGACCTTGCAGATCACACTTCTCAATATTTACTGATGTTTGCCTCCTACGTTACGTTTTGGTTTTCGCTTTTGCGTGCTCCTCTGGTTTTTTACAATAAACAAACTTCTTAACCCACTTGACAAAGTTTCTACAACACCATTCATAGGTGCCGATGAAAATACTGAGCACCGACGTGTGCCAGACTGCCAGTAGGCTACATTCATTTACAATTAAACATTGCAGTTGGTGCTAAGTGGAGAGCATGTCATAGTGTCAGTTGAACTTTTCATCTCCAATCCTATCCGTATATCATTGTTAAAGGTAGTCTGTCTATGCATGGAGTTGAACCTTTGACCGCTACGCTTGCAACGACGACTTTCGCAGACGTACCAATATATTGAAGCACACATGCGCATGAAAGAAAGGCAGATCACACCAGCAGAGGCTCTGTAGGTTTTGTCTGTCGTGTATAGTGTGAGCCTCTTCTTTTATTGTCAGTGTGCGATGTCCCGATTTCTATGAAATGGAACTGTTTTTCTTTCTTTCGGTGTCTGTGTACAAGGGTTATAATGTTGAGTTTAACGCAGATATTGCTCCAGGGGTTTATACTCCATTCTTGCATCTTTTCTTTTGGACACCAGATATAAGAAAAAAAAGAATTAATTTAAGGCACAATTTGACATTGTTTATCTTTAGTTTGTTGTTTCTTCATTTGATGATTTTGTATTTTTTGTTCTTTCTTTCACTTACAGATTTTAAAAGTTTGTCTGCATAAACATATGAATAGTTCCATTAATCAAAATGGAGTCTGCATTTTTTTTTTTTAGATTAACATTTTTTTTACACAACACACAAGACATACAATTTAATTTACAACATGAGCATGAACATTTATGCTTTCCGTTCCATACGTTTGGTCCTCTCCTGTGCTCTCTTTCCTTTATATAAAGCCTGTCTCATTTATTCAGTGCTGCCGTGCCCTGACTGGTCCACAGAACAGAGCGGTAGCAGCACTTCAGCTCTAACAATGAATCGTAGAGCACAAAGAGGAGTGCACCGCCAGCCTCCCACACTCATTATGTCATTTGATGTGCAGAATGGCATGGACTTCTTTATTACTTGTGTCTGAATGAGCGGTGTTTACTGTCTGACCTGGTGTACACCACCAACAGCTCCGATGATTACTTCATTACCTGCGAGTTAAAGAGCCCGAGGCCCTTCAGAATCAGTAGAAAAGTCTGTTCTCTAAAAGTGCTATAAATATACAGCAGAATAAACCTGAGAGAGCTGCACACATAGTGTAATAAGTATAGGACATGGCTCTGATACCCTCCCACACTGCAGAACATTAACCTCAACATATCACTGTGAAATAAGTTGGAATGGATTTGGCATCGTTTTGATTTTAACAATTATGATTCCAATTATGAGTCTTCCATTTATACTGGTTCTTATTAATTCTGGATTCCGATTCTTTGAGGGGTGGAGTTGAGGGGTCACATGCTTATTTCACAGATATGAGGACATTTTTATTTAGATTCAATGGTGTACAGTTTTTTCCAGGCTTTTTCAGGCTTTTTAAAATAAAGCCACACTAGAGCACTGCTTACTGTGCTCCATGGCTGCAACACAACAAGCGCCTGGAAGTAAGGTGGCCACCATGGAAACCAAGACTTGCGCGTGTTAAATATGGAACCGATGATTGGATTCAAAACCACATTTTCAAAACGATTCCAGTAAAAAAAAAAGATTCCTTTGGAATCATAGTTTTTGAAACGATTCCAAGTTGGAACTGGTTCTCGATGCCCAATCCTGGTATTGAGGTTGTAAAAATGTATTCACTCTGTTCATACCAGTGTACAACTTTCTGTTAAACAGATGATTTGAATATTGGACTTTCATTGTGCAGCCCTATTTAACCCAGAGTCATTAGAGACTACATTACATTACATTACATGTCATTTAGCTGATGCTTTTATCCAAAGTGACTTACAATTAAGTGCGTTCAACCTTGAAGGTGCAAACTTCAGACAACAAGTAGTAAGTGCAAGTACATTAGCTTTAAATAAGTAAAACTATATATATATATATATATATATATATATATATATATATATATATATATTTTTTATTTTTTTTTTATTTTTATTTTTATTTTTTTTTTCTTTATCTGAGGTGTATGTATTCGGCGGAAGATGCGTAGGTTTTCGGCCATCCTGATGTCAATAGGGAGCTCATTCCACCATTTAGGAGCCAGGACAGCAAACAGTCGGGATTTCGTTGAGTGATTAGTTCTCCCTCACTGTGAGGGGGCAGCAAGCAGGTTGGCTGATGCAGAGCGGAGTGGGCGCGTTGGGGTATAGGGTTTGACCATGTCCTAGATGTATGCTGGGGCTGATCCGTTCGTGGCCCTGTATGCAAGTACTAGTGTCTTGAAGCGGATGCGGGCAGCAACTGGTAACCCGTGAAGAGAGCGGAGGAGCGGTGTAGTGTGAGAGAACTAGGGCTGCACAATTAATCCAATTTTAATCATGATCACGATTTTGGCTTCCCACGATCAAATTCACGTGATCGAGCAATATTTAAAATGCTTCATTCCGTTCATAGAACGCTCTGTATCAATCTTTTTTCCAAAGCTCCATAAACCACTCTCTGATCACGTGCCTCCGTGAGCCAATCAGAGTTGTTCCCTGCACCGCACAGCTTAATTTCATAGACTGTAGCTTAATTTAGATGTAGACAGTCACAGAGGACAGAGTAACGTGAGGAAAATTCCACAACAGATAGCAGTCGGTCATAAGTCGTCACAAGGTTTACCAGTTTACCAGTAAACGCAACATTTTGTCCCGTCTGTGTTGTTTTTCAGACAACAGCAGTGACCGGTGCTAGTTTGAGTCTTTTAGCTCATAGCTTTAGTGGCAGACTGTTGGAATCCTCTACAGTGAAATACAGTCACACTACACCGTTTAGCTGTCAGCATTTTAGCCGTGTTTAATCCAGTTACTACTGTAGCTAATGGTAGGCTAACGTTACCTGCTGTGTAACATCTTATTAGTGTTTGCTAGTGTGACATGCATGTCTTGTTTCTTCAAACTTCAATCATCCAATCCACCAAACACCAAACGAGTCAATGGCAGAATAAGCTGTTTGGCATTGGCAGAGAAGATTTGGTAAATTTTTCATGGTTGCAACCCACATACTCTGCACTGCTGCTCATCCCACAAATGCATGTTCCTTACAAATGGGGCACCATTTGAAAGGGAACTAAACAGGCTTTCTAACGGTATAAAATGTATTGCCAAAAAGCATTATTACCACAGAGAAATAATCTACCAAACACAAATTTCCTTACTTTTTGTGCTAAGTTTAGATATGAACGTGGATAACTTTAGCGATAGTGAGATACTTGCTTACAGTTGAATTTCTAGTGATAAATTGGCAAAAACATTTTATTTCTCTGCTTCACTGCTTTGTTATAACGCCGCTCCCTCTCTTCAGTTACTCTCTAGCTTGCTCCACCACATACCGTGCTCGCGGGCGTCCAAAACTCCATGCCATTTCCACCAACTGACAGTTTGTAACATTGAACTAAAATGTGTTATGGATCATTTTATTTCTATAGTTATGAACATACATACATATAAGTCTTTTAAGTCTCTGCATACTAATGAGTCAAGTGACTCAGCAGTTGAAACCTGAGAGTTGGTGCTTGCCTCTAAAGTCAAGTCAGAAGAGTCTAAGCCAAGTCTTTAGACATAACTTTTGTGACTCACTAAAAGTCTGAGTCAAGTCAACATAACTAAGTAGTTGTTTTTTTTTTTGTCTTAGCTAATTTGCAAATGTCAATAAATTTGTCTTTTGTGTGTTTGTTTTGTCAAGCTGAAGGAAAGTTTGTTGTTTTTAATGTTAGTGAATGAATGAATGTTACTCCTGTACACAGATTACCAGATCACTGACACATCTTGTAACGCATCCAATTATGCTCTTAACTGGCATGTGTTTCCTGTATGAGAGGGACACGATTGAAACAGCAGTGAATCTCCTTCCATTACTCTTCTTGTACGGCTCTTGGAAAAGAAAAGCCGAAACGCACTGAGATCTGTAAATAAACGAGTCCAGGGCTTTGCCTACAACGTTCAGATTTAGCTTGCACCAGTGTGGTGCTGGGTGTTTTTTATAGACTGGAGAGGAATCTGTGAACAGAAGCCTTAGTCCCTCTCTCATGCCTTTCCAACTAAATCTCAGGATGTTCTGGTAAGCTCTGTCTGTATCTGTTATATATTTGATTTTGTTTCATTTCTTTGAATGCCCTTAGCCACATGACACTGGGCTATGGAAGAATTAAATTAAATCCCTCTTCCATACCATGGATATAGTGCAACTCGGGAATTAGTTTAAAGCTTTTTCTGATCCTTGTTTCAATGCTTTTTTTCTTGCTAATCCAAGTGCTGGTTAATAATTTACCCTATGATGGTGGCATCAAAACATACTTGCACTCTTCCATTGGTTTAGCTCTTTTCTCTTCATGTATCACTGGAAAACCCTAACCCCACTGTCACTAGAAAAAATGTTTTATGATAATAAAGAGCCGTGGTTTACTTTATAGGCTGTGTGTTTGTGTTATTACATTATCTGGGTCACATGACAATGATATATAACCAAAAGATGTATTCTGGGATTCATTCAAAACTTTAAGTTGTAAAAAAGTAATACATACATAAATCTTTTCAATTTGACTGAAAGAGACAATTATATTGTTAATCACAATTATTTCTGAGACAATTCATTTTACAGCAAAATTTGGAATTGTTACAGCTCTAATCATGGCCAGCTCAGCTCGCCGTCTGTCTTGCTGCCTTTTATTTCACGAATCTCTCGCCAACGACTAAAAATCTGTGATATAACCAAAAGATGTATCCTGAGATTCATTCAAAACAACTTTAATTTGTTTAAAAAAAGTTATAAATAAATTATTATATATATATAATATAATATTTGACTGAAAGAGACAATGATATTGTTAGTCACCATATTTCTGAGACACTTAATTAAACGGTAAAAGTGTGGAATTGTTGTGTTGATGTTCTGTTCCCGTTCCGTCCTGTCAGGTATCAGAGGTCTGGAGGAGTGCGTGTTGAAGTCGGCCACACTGTCCACCTCCCCCGCCTGCCCGCCTTTCATCCCACTCAACTTTGAGGCCACGCCCATTTTAAGGGTCGCCATAGAACCCAAACACCCAAGTAGGCACACGCACACCTAAAAATTTACATTTACAGATAGCAAACACCACACTAATAATGGTATGTATTTGAGGAGGTAAGTACCTTTCACAGTGTGTCCATATAGGATAAATGTTGTGGTCTCCTGTGATAAGGCAATGTTTTAGCACGCTTAAGTCTGTTTTACTTTACCAAATATACAGTAAATAACTTTATGTATCCCGAGGGAAATTGTTGTGCAGCAGTTGCAGTACAAAGTAGGAAAGAGTACAAATGTAAAATATCAATAGGGTGTTAATACAAAAAAAGTCCACCTTTAAGTCTGTGACAGCAGCTCAGTGAGTGTGGACGTTGGTTGAATCCAATGATGATGGTCTGATGATGATGACTTTTTAAACTTATTTTAGCATAAAATTACGCAAACTAAATCTCACCCTGAAGTACGGGCCAGGCACTTACAAAGAGTGGCTCACAGGGCCAGAACTCCAGTAGTGATACAATGTAAAGCAGGGGTCTCCAACGTTTTTTAAGCCAAGGACCCCTTTACTGAAAGAGAGACGGAACAGGGACCCCCCTACTACATTGCAAAAATTTTATTAATCTGTATAAAATTAAGTTGCAGATTAACCTGGGCCTACAATAACATATACATGCTTTTTTTAACATAGAATACTATTAAAATATGAATTGTTGGCATGATTTTATAAATAATGTTTTATTATTAAACATACATGTAGCACAGTGAATCCTTAGGATTAACTGTATCTGTGGATGGCTACCTTAGTGACCATATAGGCCTGTAAGGTTTTTTTCATAAATAGGCTGATTTATATTTGCTAATAATATGTTGGGTTCATGTTAAGACATTTTAATTTTCCTGGAAACTTTCAAAAACTTCACAATAATTTGGTGCCCCCCCAGCAGATATTAATCAAACAGGAGGAAATAGTGAATTTGTTGGGGACTATTTTCAGCTGCAGATTAATCCACATTTAGTGCTTCAGTGAGTATTTTGGGGCAGCAGGGCAGTGATGATCTAACCATTCATGTTTGGATACATATTAGAATTAAAACTCAAACCTACCTTCACTAGATTTATTTATACTATTTATTTTTATCATCACTGTATTAATGAACTTGGAAGAAGATTGTTGTTCCCATCAGTCACTTACACAGAAAAACATAGGAAAATAGGGTTCAGGCTGAAAAAAAACTGTAGTTAAAGTCCCACATCAGCGGCCTCTACAGATCTGTGGTGCAGTGTGTTCACGTCACAAGGCTCTGCACCTTCCAGATAACAATATGAGAGAAGAGTCCATTAGTTTGAGTTAATATTGTCATCTTTTACTGTGATTGGCTCAGCTGTTTCAGAACTATGAGATGTGACTGGCTGAGAGTGTATTTCTTAGTCCCCACACCATTTGATCCATCTTCCACTTCACTCCAGCCATGTTGGACTCTATGCTGCAGCACATACATAAACCAAAAGAGCAGCTGATGGTCATTGTGCTTGCACATAAAAATAGGACCTTTCTAGGACTTAGTCACGTTGGATGTATTTTTCTGTCACTCTTCTATGAAGCCAAAATAATAATAAAAACAATTTCCTGACTTTAAAACATCCACAGAGCCACCATCCACTGTCCATTCACTGCTACCATTTTCCTCACACTGTACGTAGATGTTATGACCAATAAACCTCTAATACAGACAAATCAATAAATGGGTTCCCTCCTCATGTGTTTTGTGTGCTAGGCGAGATGCCCAAGCTGGTGCGTGGGATGCGTCTGTTGAACCAGGCGGATCCCTGTGCTGAGGTCCTGATCCAGGAAACAGGAGAACACGTTCTGGTCACGGCTGGCGAGGTTCATCTCCAACGCTGCCTGGACGACCTCAGAAAGCGGTCAGTATGTGTGTGTGAACAACCCATTCTCCCTCCCAACTCGTCAAATACTGACACTTGGTCAGTGTCTCTCAGCGTCAGATACCGATGCAAAAATCCCGCTTTAGCGTCTGTATCGGATGCACCGAGCAGAGCAGCAGCTCAACCACGGCGCTGTAAGATGGCGTAGTACTACGAGAGACAACGGTAGCGAGTAGTATGAAAGACCAAAAATGGGCAAGAACCAATGGCCAAAAACCATGCCCATCTAAATGTGACGCCAAAGGGCTAGACACGAGTCCCGAGAGCGTCAAAAAGTGAAGCCAAGAGTCCCGATCCAGAGCGTCTAAATATGACACTAAAGGAGACTTTTTGCGTCAATAACAAAGCCAAAGGCACCTGACCAAGCGTCGCTTTTTGACGCACTGGGAGTGAGAATGTGTTGGTGTGAACATCTCCAAACGGCTCTGTGTCTCTGCTGTTACCATTGCGCCATAGTCATTAGAAAAGAAAAGTTCAGTCTAGTCCCTTTTCACAGAAAGTCTAATAAATCTATAAATACAGCTGTTCTGTGAAGGCCTCAGAGGTTTGTTAGAGTGAACATTAGTGAACAAACAGCATCATGAAGCCCAAGGAACATACCAGACAGGTCAGGGATAAAGTTGTGGAAAAGTTTAAAGTAGGGTTAGGTTATAAAAAAAATATCCCAAGTTTTGAACATCTCACGGAGCACTGTTCAGTCCATCATTTAAAAATGGAAAGAGTATGGCACAACTGCAAACCTACCAAGATATGGCCGTCCACCTAAACTGACAGGCCGGGCAAGGAGAGCATTGATCAGAGAAGCAGCCCATGGTAACTCTGGAGGAGCTGCAGAGATCCACAGCTCAGGTGGGAGAATCTGTCCACAGGACAACTATTAGTCGTGTACTCCACAAATCGGGCCTTTATGGAAGAGTGGCAAGAAGAAAGCCATTGTTGAAACAAAGCCATAAGAAGTCCCAATTGCAGTTTGCCACAAGCCATGTGGGGGACACAGCAAACATGTGGAGGAAGGTACTCTGGTCAGATGAGACCAAAATTGTTTTAGGCCAAAAAAGTTTTTGGCCTAAATGCAAAATGCTATGTGTGGCAGAAAACTAACACTGCACATCACCCTGAACACACCATCCCCACCTTGAAACATGGTGGTGGCAGCATCATGCTGTGGGGATGCTTTTCTTCAGCAGTGGCAGGGAAGCTGGTCAGAGGTGATGGGAAGATGGATGGAGCCAAATACAGGGCAATCTTAGAAGAAAACCTGTTAGTCTGCAAAAGACATGAGACTGGGGCGGAGGTTTACCTTCCAGCAGGACAACGACCCTAAACGTACAGCCAGAGCTACAATAGGATGGTTTAGATCAAAGCATATTCATGTGTTAGAATGGCCCAGTCAAAGTCCAGACATACCTGTAAATCCAATGGAGAATCTCTGGCAAAACTTGAAAATTGCTGTTCACAGATGCTTTCCATCCAATCTGACTGAGCTTGAGCTATTTTGCAAAGAAGAATGGGCAAAAATGTCAGTCTCTAGATGTGCAAAGCTGGTAGAGACATACCCCAAAAGACTTGCAGCGAAAGGTGGTTCTACAAAGTATTGACTCAGGGGGGCTGAATACTTTTGCACGCTACACTTTTCAGTTTTTTATTTGTAAAAACATTTGAAAACCATAATATCATTTTCCTTCAACTTCACAATTATGTGCCACTTTGTGTTGGTCTATCACATAAAATCCCAATGAAATACATTTACGTTTGTGGTTGTAATGTGACAAAATGTGGAAAAGTTCAAGTGGTATGAATACTTGCAAGCCTCTGTACATTGACTAAGTCAAGTCCTTTTTAAGTCATCGGTCTCAAGTCAAAGTCAAGTCTCAAGTCTTGAATACCAAGTCAAAGTCAAGTTGAGTCATTTATCAATGTTAAGTCAAGCAAGTAAGTCCTGAAATTGCCGACTTGAGTCAGACTCGAGTCAAGTCGTGCGACTCAAGTCCCCCATCTCTGGTTTTGTGTGCAAAAATCTTAACTAAAGCTGTCAGATGAATGTAGTGGAGTAGAAGTAGGGAAAGGTAAAGGTACTTTATTGTCACATACACATACATGTAGTGAAATTCATTCTCTGCATTTAACCCATCCCTCAAGGGAGCAGTGGGCAGCTATTTACAGTGCCTGGGGACCAACTCCAGATCTGAGCCAGTGCCTTGATCAAGGGCTCTGACTGGAGAACCTAGTACATGTTTTTTGATGGTGGGGAAACCAGAGCACCTGGAGGAAACCCACGCAAACATGGGGAGAACATACAAACTCCACACAGAAAGGCCCGGAATGACCTGGATTCCAACCCAGAACCTTCTTGCTCTGAGGCCACAGTGCTAACCATTGGGCCACCATGCTGCCTTGTAGAAAGAAAGTAGAAAAAAGAAAGTGAGTAAAATACTTAAAATGTGTACTTAGGTACACCACTTGAGTAAATGTACTTAGTTACATTCCACCACTGGGTTTTTAATGATATTTAATAGGGGGGGGACAATTCACAGATGGGGTAGCTCCTTTCCCCCCGCGGTTTCCGCCTTTGTACTTAGTGCATCAGTACTTAGAACTGTGCTTGTTATGCACTGTCTGCCTTCCTTCTATTACATTTTCATTCTCCATACTCTGTGGGTCTTTTTCTGTCTCAGTCTGATTGATTGTCTCTCTGTGATTGTCTCTATCCTGGGCTCCTCCTGTGTAGTCACTGTGTACATGTAGTGCAGGTTGAATACAGTGTGTGTTCATATACTGAGTGACGCAGATCTGAGAGAGAACCTGATCTGTTTCCAATTCCAGCCGCATCATTATCTGGCTATCATTCCATATTGACTGCTGCCTCTCTGTCTGGACGCTGCAGGCCTTCTTTCTTAGAACAGCAGCGGCTTAGTGACAGACTGGCAGGTTTTATTAGAGAATTTTCACAATGGAAAGTGTGTCCCAGTGTGACTGCAGAGTAGAGCTATAACAACTCCAAATGTTGCTGTACAATTAATTGTCCCAGAAATAAATGTGATTATTAGGGCCTGAGCGTCGACAGCGGCGAAGGCCCTATTGGAAATGAAGGAATTATTATTATTACGGCAAATGAATTGGCTTTTTGAGGGCCTTAACATATTCAAAAACTCACCAAATTTGGCGGTCGCATCAAGTCTGGTGAAAATGTACGTATTTTAAGGATTTCGGGAATAGGAGCGCAAAAATGGCTCCTGCAGTGCGTTTAACGTAGACTCACGAAACTTGGTACACATATTTAACATGTCAAGATGTACAAAAAACGTCATTGGAGCCATACCAAAACCCATCTTAAGAAGATGAAAAGTTGTTAAAAGAAAAACTTTTCGTCATAGGGCGTGGCCATGGCGGGGCGGCCATTTTGTGCGTTTCGTCCTCAACTGTCCAACTTGCTCGAAACTTTTCAGGATTCATAAGAGTCCAACTCTGAGGACAAATAAAGGCCGATATTTACTTAAAGTCATAGCGCCCCCTAGTGGCAACAGGAAGTAGGCCTAAAAGTCAAGGTGCTATACTTTAACAAACTCCTCCTAGAGATTTCATCTGATGGACTTCAAACTTGGTCTGTATCTTCTCAACACCTTAAAGATGAAAAGTTATTAAAAGAAAAACTTTTCGTCAGATGGTGTGGGCGTGGCGTGGCGGCCATTTTGAGTGTTTAGCGATGAACAAAGAAATTGTTGTAACTTGAGTGTATGTTGTCGTATCTGCCCGAAATTTCTCACGATGACAAGGGTCCAGGCCTGAGGACATATACAGGTCAATATTGACTTTTGGTCATAGCGCCCCCCGCTGGCAACAGGAAATCTGCCTTATATGACAAAAATCATCCGATTTAAATGAAACTTAGAATGTGTGGTCTACATGTGATACTGAGCCGGCCCCTATGATAATCAGGCCACGCCCCCTTTCTTAACATTTGAACCGTTTAAGGTAGATCCTTGTGTGAGGTATCATGAAACTCAGCAGAGAGTTCCTTCTTCATTGGTGATGGTTTGGCCCGCCCCCTATGCTTAAGCCACGCCCCCTTTCATAAATGCTGACCCGTTTAAGGTAGAGTCTTATGTGAGGTATCAATGAACTCAGCAGAGACTTCCTTTTTAATTGGTGATGGTTTGACCCGCCCCCTATAATTTAGCCACGCCCCTTCTCACAGCTAATGAACTGCATGATGTAGAGTCTTGTGTGAGGTATCGTTGAACTCAGCAGAGACTTCCTTTTTCAGTGGTCATCATTTGACCCGCCCCCTATGCTTTAGCCACGCCCCCTTTCATAACTGGTGACCCATTTAAGGTTGAGTCTTGTGTGAGGTGTCATTAAACTCAGCAGAGAGTTCCTTCTTCATTGGTGATGGTTTGGCCCGCCCCCTATGCTTAAGCCACGCCCCCTTTCATAACATTTGAACTGTTTAAGGTAGAGTCTTGTGTGAAGTGTCATTGAACTCAGCAGAGACCTTCTTCTTCATTGGTGATGGTTTGGCCCGCCCCTTATGCTTAAGCCATGCCCCTTTCATAACATTTGAATCGTTTAAGGTAGAGTCTTGTGTGGGTGTCATTGAACTCAGCAGAGAGTTCCTTTTTAATTGGTGATGGTATGACCCACCCCCCACAATTTAGCCACGCCCCTTTTCACAACTACTGAACTGTATGACGTAGAGGTGTGAGGTATCGTTGAACTCGGCAGGGAGTTCCCTTTACATTGGTGACGGTTTGCGGAGTCTGAGTGCCGCGCAAATGCACGGTCGCAAGGAGCGGCGTCCGCCAGTAACCCCGACACGCACAGAGGCGTGCGTGAGAGCCCGTCCCCAGAGGGCCCATCCATCGCTGCTTGCAGCTTTAATCAATATAATTGTCTCTTTTCAGTCAAATAAAAAAAATAAATCTCTATATAATGTCCTGGCATTCATTGCCAGTTTTAGTAGTGATAACATCTTCCCAAACCTGAGACCTGACATTATCCTTTAGCCTGAATGATTGGATTGAATGTGCCTATTGACCAGAAGCACAAAATGTCCACGTCTAAATGCAACGAAGAGACAGTGGCGATTGATTCAACACAAACAGAGACACAGAAAGACACATTGAACCGAAAGCGAATGATCAAAATGGAGCAGGTTTTTCTCGAGGATCTCTCTCTCTCTGTTTTGGCTCCAGTCATTGGCCTGTTTCCCAGATCCTGCCTCACCCTGCTCCATCACACCGACGTCATCACTACAGTGATTCAATTCAGTTTTACTTATAGTGTCATATCATAACAGAAGTTATCTCAGGACACTTTACAGATAGAGTAGGTCTATACCACACTCTATAATTTACAAAGGCCAAAATATTTCCCCCCAAGAGCAAGCATTTAGTGCGACAGTGGCGAGGAAAAAACTTCTTTTGAAAAGGCAGAAACCTCGGATGTGATGAGTGATGCCCTGTTTTCACCAGACCTAGTGCCTGGCATTTAGGCTACAGAGTGGATTGTTTTTTTTTATTAATCACCTCAGAGACTCTTTTTCCCCCCCTGCTCTCAACTGCTTTCAGAGCTGTTTTGAATTGGGGGTGGCCTCTAATAAGACTTTAACAGGAGGAACTTCCATCTGGCCACTCTACTAGACAGGCCCTACTCCTGTCCCTGCAGGAACCCTCATGCTGCTAGAGCACTCACTGATGATGACACTAGGGCTGCACGATATTAGGACAATATTCAATATGGGATAACGTTGCTGAATATCGCAATAACAATATTATTTGCGATAAATAAATGTTAATGATGATGTTAAAGTGTACTCAGTTCTGCCTTTCTGTTGCTTTCAATATTTTGCTGAAATACAAATAATTCAAACAAGTGAAAGGATCAAATTTCAAACATTCTTTCATTGAACAAATTGAACACTGAATTGAATATAAAAGGCACCACTAAAAAAAGAATGACAGTTACATTTTAAAGTGCAGTTTCTACTGATATTTTCTTATAATTAACACATAAAATCTCTGAGTGTCAATCGCGATATGTCACAGCCTTTCGCGATATGGTTATTGCGCAAATTGATACCGCGATGACGATAAAAAAATATTGTGCAGCCCTAGATGGTCCTTGCGTCATGTGGCTTTATAAGGAATGATATCAGATCTGGTCTGAGCCCTGGGTTTTTACAACATGGTGGGTAGGGCTTCGTGAGATATTGTTTCAGCATCGACATCCTACGATGTGACACATCACAGGATCTGTCTGTCGCAACTATGGGTGTGAATTTTCACTGGTCTCACGATTGGATTACTATGATCCTGTCTACAATTCTAATCGGTTCGATATCCCGATGCATCACGATGCGTCACCTCCTCAATATTATTATATATTGCTACACATGGTTTTCATCAACAAATTCAAGCAGTCAGATATATATGAACATCCCTTTTTATTGTATCTGCTCCTAAAAAAAACACTTCCTGAATGTAATGGAAAACAAAAAAAGCAGGGACCGGAAAATCAACAAGTTACATCATTAGGCAATAATCGATTATGGTCTGTCACTGCATTGATGCAGAATCGTCCAGGTCCGCATCGTGATGCGTTGATGCAGTGATTCATTTCAACACCCCTAGTCCCAACTAACGTTACAGTTTGGAGCCGTGGAGCTGGAAACGCTAGAGGACAACAGAAGTCTGTGTCTGATATAACATCATTCACACTGATTTAAGTGTTTTTGGATACACAGAGTGTGTTGCTAGTCAGTGACATGCAGGATCTGCATGCACAGCGAATAGGGCTGCACAATTAATCGCAATTTTATAGAAATCACAATATGGACTAGTGCAATATCCAAATTGCAGCAGGGGCGCAATATTTGTTAAAGGCAAAATATGTGTCATACCATTCTGAGTGAAGTACTGTGGTGCTGCAGAGACTTCACAGCCTACAAATATCCTACAAACTAAAAAATAAAAATATTTGTTTTGTATGGATCCATTTTGTACAGATCAAAATCACACTATAATTATTTACATTTCTTTTTTTATTTTAATATTTTGCCATGAAAATGAGAGATATACAATATATATTTTCCTCATATCGTGCAGTCCTAACAGCGAACCACCAATCACAATCCATGTTGATCAATTAATCCAACAACCAAAGGCCCAGCTAGTCACCAACCACAACCTGAAAAAGAGCGAACAGGAGGGGAGCAACATCAGGGAGCACCCCTTATATTAGGGCAGGGGTCTTATATTAAACTGGGCCTACAATAATGTGTAGGGCGGCCTAAAGCCTTTATACCTTTTAATGCATAGAATACTAAGCTATTCAAATAATAATTGTTTGCATGATTTAATAAATCATGTTTTAATGTTAAACATACATGTAGCACACAGTGAATCCTTAGGATGAACTGTATCTGTGGATGGCTACCTTAGTGACTACCTTACCTATAGGCCAGTAAGCCTATCATTCATGTTTTTTCACAAATAGGCTGTTTTTAAGATAAGTCACTGGGTGAAATAGGGTGATTCAAAGCAGAGACCTCAAAGAGCAGTCCTGGTGCTTTTGTGGCAAGAGGTGTGCACCCAGAGTGCACCTGCATATGGAATGGTAGAACCAATTACCATACATCAAAGAGAGGTGCATTAGCAACTGGTGGTGTTTATATCCTCATATTTCATCCCCTTTAAAAGCACCCTCTACCCACCATCACACAATGGCAATTTGGTAAGGGAGTAGTCTCGCATTGTCAGACCTTCCTTCACAGTGCTGCGGAGGAGGGTCTGGCTAGTCCACACAGCATTCTGGGATGGGAGACAAACAGGCTCTGGCTTATTGACATTTCTTTAAACCAATCACAATTGTCTTGGGAGGCATTAAACGCCGAATGGAGCAACGGTGCCTCTGCAAAATTACCTCAGGAAGGAACTTGTTTTGGTGGAACGTGTTCAAAAGTTGTTTTAGTCGTGCAAGAGTTAACCTCTCGTGAACACAGATTATGAGCGATCCTTTCGTCCCATAGTCTATATATATATAAGTATATATTGAACCAATTTCTCACAGGCCACATATCTTCAGAACATTTCAGACACTAAAATGGCTTTTTTCAGACAGACACATCAGGTGAAAATTAAATTAGTTTGAGACCTGTTTTTGTCTCAGGACCAAACTCTCACAAGATCTTATTTATTAATTAATTAATTTACAGAGAAGCTAACGTTCGTGAACGCCCTAACAAAACTAATCTCTGTGATGCTAAATATGTCTTTTAGCTCTGTAAATATCTAACGTTAGCAAAAGAACATATTAATAAATTATACAAATATAACTTTTCATCCATCCACATGACGTTCACTACACTTTCAAACGAGGCCACGCCCCTTTAGGAGACAGGAAGTGTGGACCGTTTCATACCATTGCCACTGCTTGAAATGGGCTATCTTTATCTGAGTTTTCTGTTGCTAAAACTACTTTTGAACGTACACATGTTCCACCAAAACAAGTTCCTACCCGAGGCTATTTTGCAGAGGCACCGTGGCTCCGCACGGCGCTTAGCATCGCTCAATCACAAATTGCCGATTGTGATTGGTTTAAAGAAATGCCAATAAACCAGAGCACGTTTTTCTCCCATCCCGGAATGCTGTGTGGGCTAACCAGACCCTCCTCCGAAGTGCTGTGGAGGAAGGTCTGGCAAAGTGAGACTAGTCCAGACTTGACTTGGACTTCTCAATTCGATCCAAACCAAAATTACAGATGTGAAACGCTTGGTCCAACCAAAAGTGGTGGTCTCGGTCTGCATCAAACTGAACCATGGTTTGGTTTGTTTCTGTTCGAAAAACATTTTTTTGGATGGTTCAGACTATTGGACCAATTACAGAACATTCTGGCCGGCTATCGTGTGTCATGTTTCACTGTTTTAACCTGTATGAGTACTGTTTTTAATGCACTGCAATTAAAAGAAATTGAATTTTTATTATTACTACGTTACTCCATTTACTTCAGTTCAGCAGTTTTGTAACCTAGCACATTTCCATATGCTACAGAATTAGTCCAAAGAACATTTGGTTGACTTATTCCTATTTGAGTAAATATTAATAAGTCCTCCTCATTATATGACAGAAAACATTGCATTGAAAGTGCCCACCAGTCGTCAGGCCGACGACATTTGTCTGTACTGACTAGTTTTAAAACAGACTGTCCGGTATGGATGAATATTATTTTTAGGGCACAGTAAAAAGTTAATTTATTATCAATCTTATAACTGAGGCAAAGATGACTTCAACCTGAGTTATGTTATTATGTTTGCAGGGTCATAAGCGAATGCACGTACCTGTGTTGATGGAAAAATATAAAGAGGCAGACAAGCGTAAGTGCAGTGGTGGAATGAAACTAAGTACATTTACTCCAGTACTGTACTTAAGTACAAATGTTGAGGTACTTGTACTTTACTTGAGTCTTTTCTTTGAACTGCTTAGGAAAAAATATTTTTTGCTTTTAAAAATCAGAATGCATTGATTTGCTAAATTCTATGATGGCTAAGGAACATTTTTCAGGCTTTATGTGGACCAAACTCTATGTGAGAAGGGTATATGAGGCATGCAATACTACAGTCAAAAATATTTTACTTTTTTGATGAAATAAAAGCATGTCAATAAACTACACATGTCTGGCCCTTGATGTGATGCTCATTTTCCAGTGTGGCCCTTAGTGAAATAGAGTTTAACAGCCTTGGTTTAGATGGATTGGGTTTGAACACAATCAATTGGTCGTAAGCCAAGCCGCAAAGGTAAATAAACAAGAAAACATAAAAAATGCAGGTAAAAAAACACGATGTATAATGTAGTGCAATATTGCAGTAAATACAAGCTTACTTAATATAATTAATGAGGCTACTAGTCGATTAATTTTTTTGTTGACTCATCTCTATTTTGCAGAGTTGGAGGCTTTTATGGAGGAGCAAAGACATGAAAGAAATATACGCATATAATAAAGTCTAATACAACTGCTCACACTACAGCCTGAACCTTAGTGTTGACTCAACCCCTCACTGACATAGAGTGTCATAAGGAAAAAATCACAGTTATTTTCTGGTCACTCAATACTAGTCTATATCCACGACGTTCCACTATGGTTAACTGCTCCTCAGATCTCTGCAGGGTAAATCCAGACAGCTAGCTAGACTATCTGTCCAATCTGAGTTTTCTGTTGCACGACTAAAACAACTTTTGAACGTACACATGTTCCACCAAAACAAGGTCCTTCCCAAGGCTATTTTGCAGCGGCACCGTGGACCTGTCCGGCGCTTAGCCCCGCCCAAGACAATTGTGATTGGTTTAAAGAAATGCCAATAAACCAGAGCAGCGCTGTGGAGTGAGGTCTGGCAATACAAGGCTACTCAATATATAAGTGACAAATGAAAACAGGATACACATAAATAAATAAAAATTATTATTGGAGGATCAGTGTTGCTAGTTAAGTGACTTGGTTCTTTTTGCTGTCTGATTTGGGAGTAAGCCTCTGTCCGTCATGTCAGTGGATGAGGATTCCACTCTGCACTATATTTGTGGGATTCCAGCTGAGGAAAGGAGGTCATGTGTAATGCTGCTGCTATGTTTAGAGCCAGGACAGACAGCTCGGGACAGAGATGGCAAAGGAGGACAAGGGCTGGCCTGCTGACTGGCTACTAAGCTCCCAGGGTGGCTTCCTGATTGGATAGGTGGACGACTTGCATTGGCTCGTTGTTTGCTTTGTTGGCCGGTGATGTGACATGATGGCCTGTTAAATGTTTTCTTAGCTGGTTGACTGTCTCATAAACTAGCTGACTGGCTAGCTTGGTTGGCTGGCTGTTCAGATGACTGGTGGTGGCTGTTCAGATGACTGGTGGGCCCGTTGGTCTGGCCCATGGCAGCCTGAGCCCTCTGTGACATGGCTGGCGAGCAGCCTGACCTGCAGTGTGTCATGTCATGTTTAGAATGAGGTCAACGCTGCTCAGCCACTCGAGTCAGCACGAGACTGTGACATCACAGCAGATTAAATTAACAGATTATCTCTTTCTCGCCCTCTCTCTCTCTCTCGCGCTCTGTGGTCAGAGCTGGGCCAGCTGCCAAATATGACAAAGGCTGACATGGTAAACAGTGTTCAGTAGTGCACTTGATTGATGATTCCGTCCAGGGCTGGGTTACAATAATAGATTCTCCAATTAAAATCACTCTTTGTTTGAGTGATCTGATAACGATTTAATATCTGCCTTTTCACCATGGATGTATAACCCACCACAAACTTTTGGGGTTCAGTCCATCCAGAAATATAAAATTTTTGGATCTCAAGAGTCGACACAAACTCAGTCACAGTTGTGCCTTTTTCCCCCCAAAAAAACGGTCTGCTTTACCTCTCTTCCTAAGCTCCGCTGTCATTGTGTTTATGTTAAAATGAAGACTGCTGTTTATTTGTTCTTGCTGACATCAGAATGAGGTTCAGTAGTTTCTATCATTCCCCAGTTTTGGAAGCTGAAAACTACTTATATAGAACTGACACAACTCAGAACAATATTTCAGCTGGAGTCATAGCCCGCAGCTATTTCAAAAAAAGGCTCCACATTATTAGATGGAGTAATCGGCTGACATTTCGTAGTCAGAACAACAATATTTGAATTGTCTCATTTCAGGCTTTAATATATTAGCCATCAATATATTCTGCATCCCTAAGGGCGTTTTCACACCGACAGCCTTTAGTTCGGTTGAATCGAACTAGAGTTTGTTTGCCCCGCTGGTGCGGTTCGTTTGGGCAGGTGAGAACACGGCAATCAAACTCTGGTGCGCATCAAAAGCGGACCAAACAAGCGTACCGAGACCTGCTTGAAGAGGTGGTCTCAGTACGCTTTCATTCGAACTCTGGAGCGGTTCGTTTGTGATGAGAACGCACCAACTATATGTACTCCTCAAGTCTGAGCTAATGTCTCCTGTTTAGCAATCTGTGATGCAAAAGGGCAGCAAACTGTAGCAGCTTGCAGTGTTTCTATCACAGAAATAGACTGCAGTCAAACCAGCTGCCGATAAAATTGAAGACAGACGCCGGCAGAGCAGAGCGAAGTCTCGGTGACCAGAGCAGACGTAGTCACGTCTCTTCCGAAACAATGTCTGATAATTTTAATGAAATGAGCTGGTTTGACCACTAGACCAGAACACAGGACCTTCTTCCTGTATTTACTTTCTTGCTCCCGCCCCCAGACATATCCGACCAATAAGAGGGCTGGACGTTCTTGCCTGATTTGTAATGACGTATTTTGGTACCATTGGATTTTTCCAGGTGTGAAACCAAACCAAACCGACGAGGGCAAATCGCTCCAAGTTTACTAACTCACCAACTGATTTGGACCAAAGCAAACGAACTATAGGTGTGAAAATGCCCTAAGTCTTTATAAAAAACAATGCAGACCAATGTACTTTTAAAAACACTGTACCTTTTTCCATACTTATCCTGTAGATTGGCTATTGTCATCCTCAGTATCAGAATTAAAGGTGCACTATGAGTTCCTGCATGACGACACTTCTGTTGACGTTCCAAGTAAATGCAAAACAAAACAGAGCAAGCTCACCCCTCCCCCCATGTTTCCATAACTGTCATGACTAACTGACAAACTGTCACTAACCCGCACCCCCAACCATCTTGTCGGTGATTGGCTGGAAAGTGTTTTGTTGTATTTTGGTGCACAGCCTGTGCCCTAGTGTTTGTTTGACGTTTACGACCCGTGTTGTCTTCCGAGACTGGGCTTTTTCACAGTGTATTCAGGGGGCAGGCAGCTAGCGGATCAAGGAGAGATGCCTACGATTTGAGACAAAAATGAAATCGCGCTGAAACCATGCAGGAACTCATAGTGCACCTTTAAGGAGCACAGTGTTAAATAAAGCCGCGTTAACTGAATCTTTTCTTGAACACGCTGTGAATACAACATTGACATAATCACCTGATGCTAAAGTTGATATTTATCAATCAATCTTTATTGATACAGCACTTTTCATACATGGAAATGTAGCATAAAGTGCTTCATACAATGTCCACACACACACACACACACACACACACACACACACACACACACACATACACAGATATACACATGTAACCCACCTATCCCCAGTTTAGTCAGGGGAGGGCCCTGAGTTTGTTAAATCAGTAACGTAATTTACAATAAAGAATACCTGAAATTAGTTCAGTATTGATAGTAAGATTCTTTTTGTTTAACCAGAAACAGTTTCGAAATCACCGTCGCCAAACTCACCAGACTCCATTAAATAAACAGTACTGGTAGCATGTATAGAGCCAGCATATTTCCACATGTAAATGGGATAATTAAGGGTTTGTTTCAACCAAACCAGGGTGGTGAATGTTGGAACAGTGGAAAGATGAACCAAGATGGCTTTTAATAGTTTTATTTTGTTTCTGTCAACTTTAAAATGAAGTTTACGATAATGATCATTTAAATGGAGTCTGGTGGGTTTGGCGATAACGACTTTGGGGCTGTTTCATGTTAAACAAAAAGGATCTTACTCTTTAAAAAAACAGGTCTCCGTAGGGAATCTTTCCATAATGTTGTCAGACACTTAGAATAACAATCTGAGCCTGTCAGTGGCAAAAACAGAACTTTTAGTGGATGAAATTAAAGGTGCACAAATTGCCCAATAGTGTTACATTGCAGCTTGTTTCGCTGCTGCCAACTGTACAGCGGTCTTGCTTAAAGTGCTCATATTATGCTTTTTGGATTTTTCCCGTTCCTTTATGGTGTTATATATCTTTTTTGTGCATGTAATAGGTTTACAAAGTTAAAAAGCCCAAAGTCCACCCCAAAGGCACTTACCATCTCCAACAGAAAACACTGTTCACAAACTGCTCCAAACAGCTCTGTTGTAGTCCAGCCTTTACTTCTGTGACAAACAAAAATGCTCACCTAGCTGCTAGCGTGGCACGCCCTCATACTCTGCTTCTGACTGGCTGGTAGTCCTTACCTACTGTAGGTACTGCACATGTGCGACTCCCAACAATGATGGAATAGAAGTGAGATGCCTCACTCGGTAGCTAAAACAGAGAGCTCAAAACACAGGGTGAAAAGAGGAGCTGCAGCAATGTGTAGTACAACAAAAATATGGTGTTTTTTGAAACTTAAACCATGTAAACCTATTCTTTTTTTGGGGGGTGGGGGGGGCTTTTCCCTTTATTCAGTAGTGACAGTGGATAGACAGGGAAGGGGGGAGAGAGAGGGGATGACACACAGCAAAGGACTGCAGGTCGGATTCGAACCCGGGCCGCTGCAAAACACTCAGCCAACATGGGGCGCACACTCTACTGGGTGAGCTAGAGGCCGCCCCCCATGTAAACCTATTCTGACATAACCTCTAAATACAATTATGAACCTGAAAATGAGCATAATATGAACACTTTAAGACTGGACCAACTTCAGAGATTGGTGTTCCCATCAGTCACTTAGACACAAAAACGTGGGAAAATAGGGTCCAGGTTGAAAAAAACAAAACAAAGTTACCCTTTAAGGACAAAAAGCAATTTATTTGACAGGTGTTGAAGGGGTTGGCTTGTTTAATGTGTGATGGTTGTATTGATTGGATTATTTCAACATGAATATGTCTCATGAATATGGGGGGCAAGATAGCACTGCCCTGATGGCATTAAAGAGAATCTACAAGAAAGAACATGGCCAGAATTACCCATGATTCTCTTAGCTTTCTGGACTACCAGTTTCTTCCAGAGGGAGCTCAGGTCTGGTAACTGAAGTCCAGTGATCTTAGAGCAGATCTTTACAATGTTAGTGAGGATATTCTTGCTTTTCACAGGCAACCATGGAACCTAAAAGTGTGACTTAGTGTGGATCATGAGTGAGAGAATGTATCAGCAGCAGAGACAGGGAGGGATTGGATTACCTGTTTTCTGTTGCCGCTTGCTAGATAAGACAAGCAAGTATGTGCATGTGTCTCAGCCCTGTGCCTGCACGACCTAACACAGAGATAGACACAGTCATGTTTTTAGGAATGACGCAGTGACCCCTGGCCAAGAAGCACCTGTGTTGTCGCTCAGTAAAGCCTATAATACAGACAGACAGCCTAATCAGTGCGGATGTTCCATGTCGTCTTCAAAGCCAACATGCTTTTTTTGTATTGGCACTAATAACTTAAATCACACTGACTGCAAACAGTGTAGCTGTTTTGTTTGGATTTTCTTTTTGGACAAGTTCATATCAATGAGATTTTAAAAAGCTGTTAGGGGAACACATTCTGTTATTAATATGCTGATTGCACCACTGATCTTTCAACTGCAGTATCTGGGGTTCTTCGGAAAACATTTTTCAAGGACATAAAATGCCGGTAAAATTCTTGATTTATAGAACAGCGCTTTCACCTGCATGTTAAGTAACCATGCAGGTTAAAATAAAAGGCCTGAATGGCCTGAAAAAGTCTCCTAATAGAGCACACTATTGAAAGTAGACACATTTGTCTATGGCTGCAACTAGGTGTTAAAATGACCCAGAATGATCCGGAACGACATACAAGTACCTTCGATTAACAGGTAAATTAGTCTAATTGGCAGTTTTATACATCAGTGTTTCCCGTTCATTTAGAATAACACCAAATATCCATTCCAGTGTTTCCTCTATTCACTCTCAGCAGCGCACCACCGTGAGTCCATGCACAAGGCAACTGTCTGCTGTGATTTTACATGTCTGTAATAAAAGCAGGACAGTCGTGTACTATCTGTTAAAGTCAGTTGCCAGTAGCCTACTGGTTACAAACAGGCTCGGTAGTGAACGACACGGTAACACGCTGCAGATTCAGTGTTTTTGGCTAAACTAATCAGAGAATATTCAGGTAAAACACATCGGTAATGCATTTTCCCCTCATTGTTCTCCGTGAAGTTAGCTTGAAGTGAATGTAGCCCCGGTGTGTTTTATGTGGACTAACTGTGTCACACTCCATTTAAAAAATGGCCTTTTAAATGCTTGTCAGCAGCAGGTCCTATGGCCCTGTGTGCTCTGTTTAATTTAGCATACAGTTATCACACCAGGCATAATTTAGTTTTTAATGAAAACTCAACTCCTGGCTGTTTTGGAAGAAGGAAATAATGAGAGTAACAGGTGAACTAACTTTAAAGTAGTAAGAAAGTTTAAAGTGTTACATTTGAGAATGGAATTTGGACCAAAGATCCGGGGAGATCTTGGGGTCCCCCCACCTGACTACAACTAACAATTATTTTCATAATGGATTAATCTAGCCATTATTTTCTTGATTAATCATTTGGTCTATAACTAAATTTGAAATTAGAAAACCTAGAAAAATGTACTGCCTAAACCCCACAATATTGAATTAACTTTAATGTAAGACCAAGTAAACCAGCAAACTGTCACATTTGAGTACCTGGAGTAAGACCATTTTTGGCATTTCTACTTGAGAAATGAAGCAATCTTTTTGTTTTGGATCGGCTAATCATTTCAGCTCGACATCTGTCCATGTTTAAAAAACACTTAGCTATCAACTGATGTTATTCCATGTGTCTGTGAAGGGATTGAGATTCAGTGGCAGAGGTCTGAAGCCCTCTGCTTCAATGTGTTATTGTTCATATTAATATTTACAGCGTCTCTCATGGATTATATCCAACCTCGCTCTGTGCTGTCTATAAGTCGTGCCTCCTCCAGGATAGATTTAAAAGCAGAGACACAGCAAGGACATGAATCAGAGGAGGCAAAATATATTCAGTTTGGCTGAATACGGCTTTCAGCACATACATGTCTTTTTTTTAATTTGGGTTAAGAGGCAACTTCTCTCATAAATTTGAAATCCGTTCCCTGTGTGAAGACGGTTTTGTGTTGGCCCCCTCTTTTCTGTTAGCAGGATATCTCAGAAACAGTTGACAAGATTATGTGAATGTTTTAGTACACAGACAAGTCTTTGGGCAAGGACCAGTTGGTTTCATTTTGGAGTTGGTATGGACAATTACAGTTTATTATTTTACTCTGTGACAGTAATTGAGATATAAACTTGATTTCAAAAGACGTGTGCCAGAAATGTCCTCATTCAGATTTCTTTGACATTGTTGTGTAGTTTATCCATTACCTCATCTTATTTTCAAAGCCAGCAGTAGCTTTCACTGCAGTGTCAGCTGTGGTCTGCAGACGAGTACTTGAAAGGGGAATAAGATAATTTTTTTATTGATGATAGATCAAGTTTATGTCATACGTTTCTTGTTTCATCGTAAACAGGAGAAAAAGGTCTATCTCTGTAGGGATCCTTTCTATAATGTAGCCAAGACACTTAATACTTAATAATCACTTAATAATCTGAGTCTGTCAGTGGCAAAAACAGCACTTTTAGTGGACGGAATTAAAGGTGCACATTTACCCAATAGCCCAATATTGACTGCAACCGTCTTGCTTAATACTGGACCAATTTCAAAGATTGTTGTTCAATCAGTCACTTACAAAAAAAACACATGGGGAAATTACTTAGAAGAGGAATAGGAGCATTTTGTTATTGGTGATGGATCAAGTTCATGTCAGACGTTTCTTGTAGTTTTCTTGCTGACTCTTCCTGCTTGCTTGATGGCTTTCCGTAGTTAGTACTTTAATTTAGTGTGATAGTGGTAGTATGATAGTGGTGGGTTTGTATGTCCTGTTTTTAGCCATGCCAGCGGCATGGTTTTAGGGATGGTATTGTCAGTCGATCCACCACTTTGGTCCAAACTGAAACATCTCCACAACTACTGGATTGATCCCCACTGAATTGTGTACAGACATTGGTGGTCCCAAGGAACACATTCTGCTGACTTTGATGATTCCCTGACTTTTCATCTAGCACCACTTTGAGGTTACGTTTGTTGTTTTGTGTGAAATATTGGGTGGATTGCCGTGAAATTTGATTCAGATGTGAGATGTCAGATTATGTTACCCTCTGGATGAACTGATTAATAACATTTACTTTCATCTTCAGGTCAAAATTTCTGTTAAAACTAATGACATTCCCATCAGCCTCAGCTATAGTTTTTGTTTAGCGCTAGTTAGCAAATGTTACCTTATGGCTGCAGCAAATGATGAATGCATATTTATTTTCTGGTTCAAAGGATTAATTGCTTTTTATCTGACCAGCACTCCAAAAACCAGAAGATATTAATGTCACTGTCATATATGACAGAGAAAAGCATCAAATCCTCACATGGGGGAGGCAAAATAAAATAGCTTCTTTTTTGTATTCCTTATCAATTGATTGTTCCAGCTCTGCATTAGCCGCTTAACATCACCATATTAGCTCTTACTCTGAGTCTTGTTTCCATTTAAAAATGTATTTAACTTTCAGTTCTCAGGTTATATATTTAGTCATATATCAAACTGGCATGAAGCTGATGGCGGTCTATGGAGACCAAATTATCTCATTAGTATCATTAACAGGATTTTTACTTTTTAAAGGTTTGCTAAAATAGAGATTAGCGCGTCCAAGCCCATCATTCCATTCAGAGAAACAGTGGTACGTCCCCCAAAAGTGGACATGGTGAACGAAGACCTTGGGAAGCAGCACAAAGTAGCCATCATTCACCAGGTCAGTCTACCGCACATTTACTGAACTGCAGTCCACATACAATAAATAACCAGTTCATAAAAAGCTTCGCTAAAACTTTATTTGACAGGGTGTGACATGTGCCGTTATAACTATGACATGACAGCCAATGTAAAAACCAACTACTTCATGACAGTTCAATGTGATGTCAACACATAAAGCCAAATAGTTTCATAAAGTCTGATCATTAATCCTGCTATGATGCATATTTATGACAGGTTATGTTGTCTAGGTTAATGCCAAGTTGTCATAACAAAGACATTGACAGGCTATATTTACCTGCTTAATGTCAAGTTGTCATAACACAAACATCTCAAACAATGCCAACTTTGCATTATAAGTGTCGTAATTTACCAAATGACACTTAATGACAACAGTCATGAACATTCAGAAAGACTCCTTAATGTTCATGTTAGGTGTCATATCATAGTTATGATGGTGTCATGTCAGTCTTATGCACACCCCTTCAAATAAAGCTATCTATGTTTTCTGTTTTACAGTTGTGTGTTGAAATGACATGTTTTACATTACCAGAGCAGAATAATTAGGAGAATTGGGCAGTTAGATGGAGCGGTGGAGCAAGTATCACAGATAAACCCAACCCTGAACATTTACCCTGAGTAATCATCTCTCAGTACAAATGATTGGTTTTCCAATATATGTGTGTGTGTGTGTGTGTGTGTGTGTGTGTGTGTGTGTGTGTGTGTGTGTGTGTGTGTGAGAATGCGTTGCTAGGTGAAAGAAGAGGCCTCTCAGGGTCGACCGTCTGACACCCTCCATGTGGACCACAGTGGACTGGTCACCCTCACAACTCCCAACAGACTGGCCACTGTCAGCGTCCGGGCCATCCCCCTCCCACAGGGTAAGACCTGGACACACCAAGCAGGCTGAAGCTGTCAGTATACACTAAAGAAACTTGCTTATATGTTGTGTTAGTGCTGGGCAATATATCGATATTATATTAATATCGTGAAATGAGACTATTCAATTCAATTTTATTTATTGTGTTAAATCATAACAGGAGTTATCTCAGGACACTTTAAAGATAAAGTAGGTCTAGACCACACTATAATTTACAAAGACCCAACAATTCCCCCAAAGAGATAGCATTTGGTGCGACAGTGGCGAGGAAAAACTTCCTTTTTACAGGTAGAAACCTCTAACAGAACTACGCTCTTGGTGGGTGGCCATCTGCCACCACCAGTTGGGAAACAGAGACACAGGTATAGAGAAATATGATTCATAATAATTATAGCAGTTGGTATCATGAATTTGAGATATGAATTAAGATAATATAACTTTGACTATAAATAGTAGTTGCAGTGCAAGGCGTAGCAGGGCGTCAAGTAGGACCACAGCAGCAGCTGCAACCACAATCCAGGTGCCACCCCAATCCAAGGAAATCTCCCCAGAGCTAAGTTAGTAAAAAGAATTACTGGGACATGAATGCCCTCAGATGGAAAGAGAGAGGAGCACAGTGTGTCAAAGGAAGTGCCCCCGGCAGTCTAAAACTACAACAGCATAATTATGAGCTAGTCCAAGGCAAACCTGAGCCAGCTTGGTAGATGAATCTGACAACTATGAAGAGAAGCAGAGAGAAGAAGGGGGTGCTGTCTGCGGACACACACCCTCCCATATCAATATCCTATTTATTTCTACATAGGCGGTTTTGGAAAGTTCTATATAGTTAAATCTTATGAAATTGTTATCAGCACCTCTGTGATGATTTTCAAGTTTTTTTTACTGCTGCATTTTTAAATAATTAGGTCCCAAAGTCATACCCCATATGCATACGTAGGTATATAGGAACGCAGGAAAACTGGCGGGCTGTGTCAGGGAAAGCAGGTTAAGGAGCACTGAAATAAAACCGCTCACGTACACACAATACTAGATGTGATTTGTAAAAACAGATTTTCTCTAATGAATGAAACTATAAACAAAGTGTCGTAATTTCGCTGTTCCATGAAACAATGTAAAAAAAAAATTTCAGAGGTGACCTGTCTGTTGGAGAGCAGCACGGAGCTGATTCGGACTCTGGAGCAGGTGAACATGTCCCTGAGGGAGGGGAAGAGTCTGGACATCAGCCCCAGGACCCTGGAGGCCATCGCTGGACTCAAGGCCCAGCTGGAGAGCCTGCTGCAGGGGAGGAAGTGGAGAAACGCTGTGGAGCATATCTGGGCCTTTGGCCCTCGCAGGTCTGACACGGACATTATTCAAATTTATATCCTTTATACATTTAAAGCAGAGTCACAGGACATGGGGATCAGGGGAGGCAAAAAGTATTCAGTTTGGGCTCACATGGAACATATATTCTAATGATGATAAGACCAGGAAGAAGAGAGCAGACCTTGTCCTAAAGGAATTCTGGTCTTTATTTACCTCGACTAAAGAACCAGGAACCAGGCCTGTATTTGAGACAGGCCGTTAATCCTAATTTTCTCTCTTTATTAATGTATTTAATTCTATTTTACTTAGAAGTCTCCCTGTTTTCTATTCTACTGCTGTTAAGTGCGGTTGATGCTGTTTGCCTATAATGCAAACTTAATATTATATATAATATAATATAATATAATCTTCCAGTGATGGGAGACAAAGTCCTCGTTCTGTGCCAAAAAACACACCAACATTTAGCTGAAGCTTATATGAGGCTTAAGACTAGAGTTAGCCAGGTTTAGTAGCTATCTTCCAAATTTTCCTCTTTGAGTTACTAACCTCCCTCGCAGCTCAGCATAGAAACACACAAAATAGAAAGATGGAATTTCATACTTCATTTAAAAGATGAACTTTGATAAATAAACTCATGACATATTTCCCCAGAAGTTATAACTTTTTTTTTAGGATCAATTATTTATTGTCTTCATATTTTAAACACACAGAACAGACAAACACAATTGAACAAGAACAACAACCCTCTCCCACCCTCTGCGGTCTCGAGGAAAGAAAAACAAACAAATAAACAAAAAACAGAAATCACACCTTGCCTAGTCGCTTTCCTTTAATTCTTGTGACTGATACTTGTGCTGCTGCGTTTTTCCATAGGTCTGTAGTCAATGACTTGGCTTTGTTAATCTTTGCTGTAGAGAGCTCAAGCATAACTATGTCCAGAAAATACGCCAACCACTGTTGTATACAAAGCGAGTGGGGGGGGAGCCAGCGCTGAGCTATCATTTTCTTGGTAGCGGTTGATCCAGCTAGCCAAATTTTCTTCTGTCTCTCAAGCAAGGGGGTAAGCTTCTCCTCAGACCGCGTAGCTCCTATGGCGCCATTTTGATGCTACCAAGCCATCACCTCCCGTTAGCATTCCATTGACTGCCATTCATTTTGGTGCCACTTTGACAGCGAATAACTTTACATCTGAAAAAGCTTAAAGCCTCTATTTGTCCATTGTTTATTTCTAAAGAAACACGACAATGTATAAAAGGCTCCATTACCTTGTACCTCACGTTATGGCTCCGTAGCAGGCATTTTTGTAAAAATAGGCTAACGATTGTGTCATAACTACGTGACTTACTGTCGCACAGTAGAGAAGTTACCGTACAGTACAGGAGAAGCGTGCAGACAGTTTCATCTCACATTAGCTGTTTAAGTGTAATTACTAATGTTAATTAGCATTTTAGTTAGCAATAATTAGCCTGTGCCTATGTTATCTCCTTACATATACAGTGAGGAAAATAAGTATTTGAACACCCTGCTATTTTGCAAGTTCTCCCACTTAGAAATCATGGAGGGGTCTGAAATTATCATCGTAGGTGCATGTCCACTGTGAGAGACATAATCTAAAAAAAAAAAATCCAGAAATCACAATGTATGATTTTTTAACTATTTATTTGTATGATACAGCTGCAAATAAGTATTTGAACACCTGTCTATCAGCTAGAATTCTGACCCTCAAAGACCTGTTAGTCTGCCTTTAAAATGTCCACCTCCACTCCATTTATTATCCTAAATTAGATGCACCTGTTTGAGGTCATTAGCTGCATAAAGACACCTGTCCACCCCATACAATCAGTAAGAATCCAACTACTAACATGGCCAAGACCAAAGAGCTGTCCAAAGACACTAGAGACAAAATTGTACACCTCCACAAGGCTGGAAAGGGCTACGAGGAAATTGCCAAGCAGCTTGGTGAAAAAAGGTCCACTGTTGGAGCAATCATTAGAAAATGGAAGAAGCTAAACATGACTGTCAATCTCCCTCGGACTGGGGCTCCATGCAAGATCTCACCTCGTGGGGTCTCAATGATCCTAAGAAAGGTGAGAAATCAGCCCAGAACTACACGGGAGGAGCTGGTCAATGACCTGAAAAGAGCTGGGACCACCGTTTCCAAGGTTACTGTTGGTAATACACTAAGACGTCATGGTTTGAAATCATGCATGGCACGGAAGGTTCCCCTGCTTAAACCAGCACATGTCAAGGCCCGTCTTAAGTTTACCAATGAGCATTTGGATGATCCAGAGGAGTCATGGGAGAAAGTCATGTGGTCAGATGAGACCAAAATAGAACTTTTTGGTCATAATTCCACTAACCGTGTTTGGAGGAAGAAGAATGATGAGTACCATCCCAAGAACACCATCCCTACTGTGAAGCATGGGGGTGGTAGCATCATGCTTTGGGGGTGTTTTTCTGCACATGGGACAGGGCGACTGCACTGTATTAAGGAGAGGATGACCGGGGCCATGTATTGCGAGATTTTGGGGAACAACCTCCTTCCCTCAGTTAGAGCATTGAAGATGGGTCGAGGCTGGGTCTTCCAACATGACAATGACCCGAAGCACACAGCCAGGATAACCAACGAGTGGCTCTGTAAGAAGCATATCAAGGTTCTGGCGTGGCCTAGCCAGTCTCCAGACCTAAACCCAATAGAGAATCTTTGGAGGGAGCTCAAACTCCGTGTTTCTCAGCGACAGCCCAGAAACCTGACTGATCTAGAGAAGATCTGTGTGGAGGAGTGGGCCAAAATCCCTCCTGCAGTGTGTGCAAACCTGGTGAAAAACTACAGGAAATGTTTGACCTCTGTAATTGCGAACAAAGGCTACTGTACCAAATATTAACATTGATTTTCTCAGGTGTTCAAATACTTATTTGCAGCTGTATCATACAAATAAATAGTTAAAAAATCATACATTGTGATTTCTTGATTTTTTTTTTAGATTATGTCTCTTACAGTGGACATGCACCTACGATGACAATTTCAGACCCCTCCATGATTTCTAAGTGGGAGAACTTGCAAAATAGCAGGGTGTTCAAATACTTATTTTCCTCACTGGTCTCTGTCTCTGCAAGATTCGGAATGATTGAGATTTCTCTTGGCTAGCTACCAGAAGACTTACAACTTTCAGACAGGTTGCTCACGGCACATTTACGTCTCTCTCTCTCTCTCTCTCTCTCTCTCTCTCTCTCTCTCTCTCAGTAACACTCAGCCATCACCGGAAAAGTGCTTCTAATATCCTTCACTGGTCTCCGTCCAGAGCAACGGGATCTGTTGGTCCATTATATATATATGTCAATGCTCTCAAGTAGGTGTAATTTAGAGTCATCATTAAGTAACAAAACAATCGGGTCAGTAGGAATTCGACATCCTATCACGTCAGATGTTATTGATGTTGTTTTATTCCAAAACTCATGCACACACTCCCAGACCATGTGCAGGAAAGTTCCACTTTGTTCAGGTTGGCAGAACGTGCAATAGGGAGTAGGAATGGCTTTAGAAACGTATCTCTTCTGAGGAGTCCAAAATGTCCTATGGCATATGTTGAAGTGGATCTGCTGGTGATTTGGGTTCTGGAACAGTGGGAAATGTTGTCCCAAACTGTCTCCCAATTAATTACGTTCCCCTCCGAGCTCAACTCTCGCTCCCATTTCTTTAGTATTGGGAGTTCTCCTACGGATACTTGCATCAGTTTAGCATAAACCCCGGACACTAATCCTCTCACCGGAGAATCAATAAGCCATTTAATGATTGGGTGCATCTCAAGACTGTTCCCCTAATTTATCGGTGGGGGTAAGGGGATCATTGTACTTAAGAAGTTCACACGAGGAACTATGTTCATTTTAACAACAGCAATCCTGGACCGTTGTGATGCTGGCAGCGCAGACCAAATGGCCAGATCCCTTTGAATACTACTTAATATAGTTTCGTAGTTGTCCTGGACAATTCGCTGTAGGGATGCGTGTATGGTGATGCCCAAATATGTAATTTTGCTTTGGGTTGGTATTGTAACACAAATGGCTGAAGCCACATGCCTGTTATTCAATAAAAGAAGATTAGATTTATTCCAGTTAATTTTATAGCTGGAGATTGAGCCAAATTCGTTGAAGATCTTAAGAATTTTTGGGATAGAGTCCTCAAGATCAGAAATGTACAACAAAATATCGTCCTCAAATAATGATATTGAGCTGCTATTGGATTTGAACTCAGCTCTCCTTCTTAGCAAATCATTTAGCCCTGCTCAATTTGTGACTAGAAGAGTATGTGTAGATTTAGAAAAACAAGTCTTAAGAGATTGCGATTTACAGCGTTCTTCCAACTCCGCAATCTTTGCCTCTCTTTTCCTCTTCAAGTTGACTGCGAAGGAGGATGTGAAATCCCTAATAAACCTTTTAGTTGCTTGCCATCATCAACTCGCATCAAAAGCTGTGTTCTGGAGAAGGGAATTATTAAATTGCCATCTCCTAGATCTTTCTCCTAACATATCACAACAGAATGTGGTTATCAGCGCATTGTGGTCAGACAGAATTGCTGGTTCTATTGCTATCGTGTGGAACATTGGTGGTATTCCACAACTGCTTTGAACATGTCTGAATTATGTTTCTGGGCTTTGGTGTGATTGACCCCTCATCTATCCTGATTTAAATCTAGTACTGCATTCATGTCTCCCCCTATAATTAGTGAATATTCATTGAGAGAGAGCAATTCATTGGTTAGGCGTGGGAAAAAGCTTTCATCATATGTAGACGGTGCACATACCAAAACAAAGGTTATTTTCCTACTCCTTATCGTGGTACATATATAAGCTATTCTGCCTGATAAGTCTTTACTGCTTTTGTCTACGGTGAGGGCGCATTTTTCGTGACAGCAACACAATGGAGCCCTTGGTTTTGGTGTCATCACTAAATGAGGCAGCAACCTTAAAGTATTTATTTTGTAGACGATTTACATCTCTTTTACGTAAATGTGACTCTTGTATGAGCGCCACATCTATGTTCTATGTCTTAAGTCACAGGTCAATTGAAACAGGTCTAGTGAATTCTTATGTTAAACATGAACAATATTATAAACACCTTCGAACAATTTCTGGACTAAGCTATGTGAAAAACAGACCAATCTAGTTGGAGCAATAAGCAGATTATGAGCTGAACAGACCGTATCCCTCATGTTCTTTCAGTCTAGCTTAAATGTCAACAAACATAGACTGCAAACTGACCAGCCAGCATTTATCATGCACCTTCAGTCTGGTTAAGTGTCCCTTTAAAGCTTGGCTTCAAAACTTACATACAGTATCCTTAGGATTACCAGCCAGTATTTATCATGTATTTTCAGTCTGGTTAAGTGTCCCTTTAAAGCTTAGTTACGAAACTTACATCCTCAGGATTCATCATGTTCCCTATTTTTCAGTCCGATTAAGTGTCCTCAAAAATATAGATTATAGACTGAGTAGCCAGCATTCATCATTTCTTACAGTCTGATTAGATGTCCCTTCAACGGTTGGTTTCAAAACTTACACACAGCGTCCTCCAGTCAAACTCAGTACAGTAGCCCAAATACCGTCCACAGGTGCTGAGTCCTCCAGTCGCGGCCCGGGCTTCGAACACAAAGTCTCACCGCTGTCCTCCGGTTCCTCGCAGTGCAGGGCGATCCGTGGATGTAGCGCGTCCTCCTCCTCTTCTAATTCCGGCCAGAAAACACCCGGGTCCACAGCTGCAGCGAAGGTGAACTCTCTCCCTCCGTGGGTCACTCCCAGGGCAGCGCGGCAGATGAACGAGTCTGAGTCGCGTTCAGCGTGCAGCTCGTGCTGCATCCCCTCAGGCGTCCAAAGCCACTGGGTCTTGAATGTGACACAGTCAGATTGGTCCGGCTCACATACCATTATTTCCTGCATCTCAGGTTCTGCCCCGATGTGTTGCTGCGAAGCATTCATTTCGGCTAGCACTCCCTTCACTGTGCTATATATCACTGATTTAAGCGCACATAGCTGCTTCTCCAAGACCCGGTCGATTAATTCCTCAATGTTAGAGAACGTGTCCATATCAGCTGCTCCGTTAGCCACCACTCCATTAGCCACCAACATGCTAGCGAATTTCTCTGAACGAGTAGACAGCCCAGGCGACAACGAGACCCGCTTTTTCGTGCCTGCAGGCGTTTCACAGAGTCACCGTGACAACAGACCAAATGTTTTGGCGTTGAAGAAAAAGTAATAGACCTGGTTATTTAATGAAAACTGGAGGCAAGTGTCGGAGCTCAGTCTATTGCAACCATTGCGGGTGCCAGCACGTGCTTCTCCAGAAGTTATAACTTTGAAATCAAAAGTAAACCTTCAACACTAATGTGAATGTTCTGCTGCTGAGTTTAAGAGTTTCACTTTGAAACAGTTTCTAATTATTTCCAGTTGCTTTGTTATTTTTTTCACGAGCTGTTAAGAAACTCTCAATAAATTCTACCAGATGCTCAAAGGGCATAATTCCTCCCTTTGCTGGCCAGCTTCTGTTCGTGCCAGACATCCTCCAGCTTTTATTTAAGAATTAACCGTAATCGAACAACTTGCTGAAGAAATTAAAAGCATGATTATTTAGTTCTGCTCTTGAATAAATTAATGAGAATTAGCTTAGTACTATTGTAATGGTTCATATGAAAGGTGTTGCTCAAAATAATGAACATAAAGACAATTATGACCAACTCTGTAGTTCCCCTCAGCTCTAAGGAGAGTTTTAGCATGGCCCACAACTTTACTGTTTTAGTTCAGTCCCACGGCTCTCATCAACTAGTTTCCAGCAACAGGCAGCTGTTTCAGTAAAAAAGGTCAGATAAAGCCACAGTACACTACCTGCCCAGCAGCAAACAACAGACGGACACAGTTAGAGACTAGCTGGTGAACATAACGGAGTATTTAGCAGCTAAAGAGACATATATTTCACTCGGGGTGGTGGAGACCAAAACACAGCTAAAAGAGAGTGAATATTGGACTTACATTCATCAGGTGGACACAAACATGAATCTGCTGGAGGGTTAAATAAGAAACTGTTTTGCTACAGCAACTTTATATGGTGACCGTATGTCATTTGTGTGTTTACAGTTGGGTTATTATAGTGAACTAAAACTGCCATGAATTGTCAGAATTTAATTTAAATTTAAAACATTTGATTTCAACAATTAGTTTTAATCAGGCTTTGCCACAAAGGTAAAATGTGCATTCCATGCAAACAACATCACAGTCTCCTAGAGCTCAACCACTGTGCATAGTGGCATGACTACAGTGACCTTTTCTTTGGTCTTGCTTAATGCACAGTGGATGTGTTAACCACACATCTCCCAGCAATGCGCTCAACAGGCAGAAATGATGCTGGGTATGACGTGTCTGTTCCCTGCAAGCTCCAAATTTCTATTGGCTTTCCAAAAAAATGTCTGTCGATTGAGTAAGTTACATTCAAATAAGTTACCCATTTGCATGTCATGGCAAAACAGTCAATTTGAGTGACACAAGGGTACATCTGATGATACATTGTCAACATTGCATGTCTGTCAGGCTCATCCAAGATTGTCTGGTGGAATCATAGACTGTATATATGAGTGGACAGAGCATCCGGTTCAGCAAAATGCGGCAAATGCGGAAGTGCCTTAAACCTGCATTCTATCTGAACTCCAGCAGGGGGCGACATGTGCGGTTGCAAAAAGGAGGTCCGTTTCTATAGAAGTCTATGGCGAAATGACCCACTTCTCACTTGATTTATTACCTCAGTAAACATTTCAATTAAGAGTTTATATTCTCAATCGCTAGTTTTAAGTCTTGTGCAACACAGAATGATGTTCATTTTTTGAATTATGGTCTCGTTGATTTTAAATTATTCGGATTTTAAAATATTCGGCGATAAAGCAGGGGGTGTTTTAGGGCGTGGCTATGATGTGATTGACAGTTTGCGGCCTGTCAATCATGACAGAGGTTTAGCAAAGCTTATCCATGGCACGTAAACTTTATTTTGGGGGTTGACCAGCTTTCGTCTTCGTGACTGTGACAGTTGGTCGCCTAATAATGTCTTGTTCAACGTTCGGTTGTACGACAAGATACTCAAAGGAGTCGGCAGTTCAGTTTTTCCGGTAAGTAACGTTACATTTTGTTTTAATACTGTTTTTCGTTAGCCAACATTAGCATCCCAATTAATATCAGTTAGCTAGCTAGATTGCACCTTGCTAACCAAGCTAGCGGGCTAACTAATAACGTTATGCAGACCAGACCGTATAAACGGATTAAAATATATATATTTAACGTTACAGTCGTATACAGTAGGTATGCACAACGGTCTCGCCGGTGATCTGTTTTTAACCATATGTGATGTTATTGCTAATCAATGCGCATATAATGGTAATGTTAGCTTAAAGTCAAAGCCTGATATAGCTAACGTTATAGTGCAAATTCATATAAACCCTATTCGTACGGGATTAGAATCATTTTGGGACCGTGTGTGATTTAGAAAGTACCCCCTCACATCTGAGTTTCGTGTGGGGCATTCGCACGGGACAAGCGGAGACTGCTTACTTGAATATACTGAAATATATGTACCCCGCCCGAGAGTTGGGCAACGTTACCCGGAGGCGCCCGAAGGACAGGCACAGACACCCACACAGCATCACCGTCACCCTCACCTCGGACAAAGCCGCGCTGGAGTGCGTCGACGGACGGGGCAGTAGGCCAGAATATCCGTTTTTGCGATAAAATGTTGCACATGAAAAAATTATGGCTGTCAATCGATTAAAAAAGTTAATCTAATTAATTACAGACTCTGTGATTAATTAATCGAAATTAATCGCATACATAATTAACGGTGCCTGAACCGATACTTTTTAAGAAAGTAAAAAAAGAAAAGAAAACAAAGGGTACTAAACAACAGTTGGTGACATTAAAGAACGGCTTGTTTATTGCTAAGGCCATATGGTCAAAATTAAATGATTTAATAATAATGTATAACAATAACAAGAAACTTATTTCACTAGTAAATTGCTGTTGAACGACAAAAACAACCACCAAGGACATTTACAATAACTTCAAATGCACTACGAAGCTGTAGTTTACCAGTTTCATTGAACGCACCATCTGTGTTGTTTTTCCGACGGCAGCTCGGCAGCTGCAGATTGTTACATCCCGCTGTTGAGTCACAGTCCTCTACAGTAAAACACAGTCAAACTTTACACCGTTAGCTGTCAGCATTGTAACCGTGTTTAATCCAGCTACTAGCTAGCGGTAGGCTAACGTTAGCTGCTGTCGAGTATAGTGTTAACTAGCGTCACATGCAGCGGTGTTTGTGTTGCCTGTATCGTCTTCAGAGCACCAGAGAGAAGAGCGCAGACATATCAGTGGCACCAGATTTCGGTAGCCAGGGTTGGCAGGAAGAAGATTTTTACAAGTAAATGTTCCAGTTAATGATCCAGGCAGCACATTCTCGTCACCCTCCTTCATTTTACAGTCGAATGGTGGCTAGAACGGTTCCGGGTCAAACGTCAATGTGGAATGGATTAATCTGCGTTATTTTTTTAACGCGTTATTTTTTCTCAGATTAATTAATCGAAATTAACGCATTATTTTGACAGCCCTAGAAAAAATATATATTATTGTAAAGTTACACAAGTGTTCTATCTTGAAAAGTCTTCAGTTCTGCAGCCAAATGTATTGTATAAAGCACCAGGTTCAATATTATTTTCTCAAAATTCTAAATACATTATTTCAGACTGTTAAATGTACCTAACAAGCATGCTGTTGCAGGAGTTATTAACCACTGTTGTTGATGCTGTTACACTGATGTCTTTCTTCCACTTACTGTAGTTGTGTCTGCTAATCTATTTGAAGACCTTCTGTCAGCACAATAATCTGTTTAATCTGTCATAAAATGAGTCACATACATGTTCCAATCTATATTTACAAATTCTGTTTATTACTAAAATGTACATATTACTAAACAAGTGTTGCGTACAATACACATTGTCTAAGATAAATTTGACATGTAGGAGTAGGTTTACTTAATACTGCATGTCCTTAACTGAAGCATACCTTTATGTACAAGCTCATATATTAATATAATTCATTGTGATCTACCATGCCTTAATTACATGTTTGTCTTTACAAAGGTATCCACACTGAAAACTGAATGACCAGAGCCTACAGAAGGAAGACTTAGTGTATAGCGCAGCATATTTGGTGCCAATCATCTTGTTGTGGAACAGATTGCATTGACCACATCCGAAGTTCTCAAATGTGTTCTGATTATGATGATGCCTGAAAATCATTTTTGGTTCAGCTTCTTCTGCTGAAAGGACAGACCAACTTTTAGCACTTTAGCAGTCATTGGTATTTAGAGGTTCAAAATGTGAGTCCTGTAATAGATGTGTCCTCTTGTGTTACTGTTAGGCCTGCTGCTCCTAGGTAGCTTCTCTGTCTCTCCTCCCTCCCTCTCTCTGTCTGTCTCTTATTGCAGGACTGGCGTCTAGAGTGTGGGAGTCTGGGTTCCAGCTGCCTCTCATCTACCACAATCAACCAACAATTTGTGATAATACTTTTGTTATAATGAATTTGCAGTAACCTTACACAGATTAAACAGCACCTAGTGCATTTTCAATTACCTACTAAACACTTGACTATGTATGTCAAAATTGAGTATATGCCTATAAATTAATCTAAAAGGATTTTGGTGAAGTGTTTGTTCATGGTGATTACAATTGACAAGTACATAAAGACACACAAGAAAAGCACAAACTACATTTCCCTGATCCTTCTTTGTCAACATTCAAGTATGGTGACATTTGAGAAATCATATTTTTGTTGATTAAAGCCAAAATAGACACTTTTAATCAATTACAAATTCTATCAAATTACCAATGTCTTCTTGTATGACTACAATATTGTGTATGTTCCTATAGTTGCTTCAGAAAAACAACAAATGTAGCTTTAGAAAGACCTTTATTTCACATTGAAATGGGCATTAATTTCTAAAACTACATAAACCACAAACAACACTGGCAATATTTTTAAGATTATGTTAGGGGTTAAATTGATGAGTTAAATAATGTAGTTCACCTTTTACAATCCAGTGTAAATTCCCCACACAAACACTGCTGTGGGTCAAGGTAAAGGCAAACTTAACTGTCACAAGACATGTCTGCATACTAAAAAGAGGTAGTTGAATCACTGGTGCCACATTGTTAATTTCAGTAGAAATGGTTGACATTACAAACCACAATATAAAAATATAGCTTAACATATACAGCTTAAAGCACTTGTGCAGCACTCTGTTCAGTCAAGTCCAAATGCCTGGGTAAAGAAATAAAAGCTGCCTTTACAATTACAGTGAGCATAGTGTGACAGTCTTTTGGTTGTCTGTAATGCACAGTGGAAAAAGAAAAAAAAACCTGCAAGCCTAGTCGATCTTCCCCGGATTGTTAACAGCCCTCCACCTGCATCTCTGGGTGATGCCAGAGAAGATGGACTTACTTCTGAGGTATCGGGTGGGTGCACATGCCATCGTGTCTCTCCACACTCCTATTTCTGAAAGAAAGAGTCATCAATTTCCATTTGAGCCCCTCATAGTTAAATATATATGCACACTAGCATGTAACTGTACTTCATTAATTATCGGGGGAGAATACAGATGAATCAACAACAGTCTATTGTTCTTTAGTGTAACTTTGATTTAGTTAAATGAGCTTATTTCTGCTAACGTCAGCTCTTAAAATCATGAAAAGGCTAAATGCGCCAACCATAGACTGATGGCGCAAACAGTAGCAAGACATTATTGGTGCATTATGGTTATTACAGTTAACCAAACGTTCTAAGAAACTTGGTTATACTTTTGCTAATACTTAGATTAGATAATGATAAGCATTGACAATCACCGTTTTGCATTTCGCTGACACTACATTTAAATTAGGATAACGTAAACTTCGATTTGCAGAAAATTAACGTTAGCATGTTTTACCAGTGGATAGCTAACGTTACAGACAATTTACATGGTAACTTCAGATACATTTACTTTACAATGTGACTCCTCTTATATGTAATATAACTATGGGACAAAGATATATTTAAAACCTAGCGAAGCTATATCTTACCTCGAATTATGTATGCTAGCTTTCAGCAGCAGTTGCATCCAGATTGCCAGTGAACGTGTAAGGTAACGAAGAGTGTAAGCAGCGTTGCCAACTCCAAAAAAAAAAAAAACAGTCAGATACCGCCCAACTGTCTATGGCTCCTCCCTCTCATCTAAAAACGTCACATCCGCAACCAGGATGGCTGCGCCCAGAGCCATAGAGTCTTTCTCTATCACTCTGGCTACGCCCATAAACGCAAACTCGACGACGGATTGCTGATCTCCACAAACCAATGGGTGACGTCACACATGCTCTGTCCACTAATATATACAGTCTATGGGTGGAATGGAGACAGAGGCACCACTGTACAGTTTTCTAAGAGAAGTCTTTCTGCTGACACCAAAACACTGTTTTCACATAAAGCATATATCAGCTGTGTCATTGACAAAGTCCCAACCATTTGTCTTCCTAAAATACTGGCAAATTCAGCACCATATTCACATGTCCATGGCATATGAAGCTATTGGCTCTGCTGAAATTGCCTCATAATCTGGACTTCAATTGTCCTATTGTTGTTATTAAACTTTCCCAGTATTAAAACGCTCAAATGAAAAACACCAAAAAGAATAAACTAGGGCTGCCACCTCTTAGTCGATTAGTCGATTAAGATTTCTTTAGTTGATGAGTCATTTTTTATGGTTTTTCATGCTTAATTACTCATTTCCAAGAAACTTATGAGCACATTTCTGGTAAGCACAAGATTTAAAGTGGTACTTTTGCAGGATTAATTGTGGAGAAACTCACATGGTTCATTAACTACATTTATATTGTGCTTTTCTAGTCTTAACCACCTCTCAAAGAGCACAGCTCTATCGATTACATCAACTAATCGATTAATCAACAAAATCATATACGTGTTAGTCGACTAAGAATTTCTTTAGTCGAGGACAGCCCTAGAATAAACTGGTCCGTAAACTAAGACGTGTCGTTTTACTATTGACCCCCTATTTATTTTTGGTCTCCCGCCTCAAACGGCTCACTGTAATTCACCTCCACACCAGTCTGTGTGCTGTGCGCTCCCTGCTGGTTAATCTGCTATCTTTCTTCCCCCTCCCCCCGCCTTCACTGCTTTGATTTGAAAAATTGTTCTCCCCACTGTATATGTTATTATTTTTTAATTATTATTATTATTATTATTATTATTATTATTATAATGACCCAGGGTGACCAATAGCCTAACCCGTAACAGACCTGCCAACCAATCACGAGTGATTTTTCTTGTTTAAAAGTAGTGGTTTCATCTAATACATTCTCTGGCCAGGCGCGGTGTCGCTGCTATTCATATGCTAATTAGAGCCATTCACACCTCCGCGGGAGCTCTCCACATACGTCATGGTTCGTTTCCATCAATATGTGGCACAGACGAACACGACGTTCACAGGCTGTAAATTGATACTAACTGACGAAAATTAGGGGGATTTCTGGGTGTTTACGGGGACAAAAATCCCACTTTTCATGCAGTGTGTACTGCATGGGGTTTCTATGAACACAAATGAATGATTTGTATTACCTTACATTACTGTGATTGACCATGTTGCTGTTTATTTCAGATATGGTCCCAACATCCTGCTGAACCTTGTGGAAGGCTACCAGCGGCCCTCGCTGTGGCAGTGTCTGGGCAGGGGAGACCAATCTGGCGAGGCCGGAGCTCAGGCCGCAGGTATGCGAGACTTGGACAACAGCATCGTCAGCGGCTTCCAGCTGGCAACTCTGTCAGGGCCCATGTGTGAGGAGCCCCTGATGGGTGTGTGCTTCTCTGTGGAGAGGTGGGACATCCAGTCTGCAGCCCTGCCACAGCATCAGGACTCCTTGAAGGAGGACTCCATATCCCATGGGGCTTTAACAGACAGCAGAGTGGAAGGAAGCAGTGAGACATGGACAGCAGGGCTGTGCCAGGCCAGGCGCAGGCCGCAGGCAGCCTCTGCAGACTGCTACGGGCCGGTCTCCGGTCAGCTGATCGCCGCCATGAAGGAGGCCTGCCGCCACGCCTTCCAGGCTCAGCCCCAGAGGCTCATGGCTGCCATATATACCTGCGAGATAATGGCCACTGCTGAGGTGCTGGGTAAGACTGCACTGTCAACTAATTTCTGCCACACAGTAATTATAATTACAGATAATTACTATATTAAATAGTAATTATGAATTATATTGTATCTTCCCTGGTATTTATTCATTTAAATAGTTAGGGTTTTATTTGTCCAGGTTTTGAGATATCTGTCTCTGAAATGTATGCCTCCACACCAAAATATGTTCGTTAACACAGAACCATCTGGAAAGCTGTCATTGGAAAAGGGCAGGCACTTATGTATATATATATATGTATATGTGGAAGGTACATACCAGGTTTCGTGCTGATCCGTCGCACGGCCTAGGACAAGTTCGAAAAAGTTGGTTTAGCGCATTGCGCGATATTGCGGAAAAACTTTTGAGCGGAAATGGACGTGGCCTATATCATGTGATTCAGCTTGATTCAAGGAACACGTGGATATATGGTTTTCTAATGTGCGATGTGTAATGTGGGAGTTAAAGGCAAAAAAACATTATAGCGCCACCTAGTGGTCCACATGTGTAATTTTTGGTAGGTGTGGTCCATGACCCATTGTCTATCTACCCTGTAAATTTAAAGTTGTTCACTTTAGTGGAAGTAGTAAATTTAGACGTGGGTCCCATAGGCCACGCCCACTTTGACCCCTCAGTACCCCACTCTAGGGTTGGTCTCAGGAGTGTCCCTAGATGGTACCCATCAAATTTTGTAAAAATCAGATTAGCGGTTCATGAGATATAAACTTTTTGTATTTGTAGCGCCCCCTAGTGGCCAATTTTTGTACAACGGGTGGGTGACCTTCAGAGGGTCATGGTAAACAAGAATCTAAAGTTTGGCATTTATTCTGGCTGAGATATGGCAAAGTTGGTGTTTTCATAGTTAGCTACACAAATTTGTTTGTGCGTAATATGCACAGTTTTTATCCTATCAAAATTATTTGTATTAACTTTTTGTCCGGCCCATCTGGAGATGCTACCTGCCAAATTTCGTGCCGATCGGTCACACGGTCTAGGAGGAGTTCGAAAAAGTAGGTTTTTGATAAATCGCGATTTTTCACGCATAAAAGTTTAGGCGGAAATGGGCGTGGCCTATATCACGTGATTCAGTTCGATCCAGGGAACGCGTGAATGTATGGTTTTTGAATGTGCGGTGTACGGTGTGGGAGTTATAGGGCCAAACGCGTTTTTTCTGCTATAGCGCCACCTAGTGGTGGAATTGGGTCTATTTTTGCGCCTGAGGTCCTTGCGGAGTTCTGGACCATTCCTGAAAATGCTAACTCCCCACCATGTACGGTTTAGGCTGTAGTCAGAGTTTTAGGCGGAGAAGAATAATGACTATGATGATGATGATTAATCAGTAGAAAAACAATAGGGTTCTACAGCCCTGCTGTGCGAACGGCATAGCTTTGCTATTGCCCGTTCTTGCAGACTCGGGCTTGGACCCCTAAATACACAATAGTTATGCCGGCAGTTGGCAGCCCCGAGCCCCGGTAGTCCAGTAACCCAGAAATGGTGTCTTTGTCCTGGGTATAGAGCCCAGCAGGCTGCTGCTTTCTCGTCAGACTGTGTGGAGCTCCTGAACACGTCTTACCAAATTTGCAATTAGCCATCAATTTTCGTAAAACGGCCCATATTTGAGCTTTAACTATATAGTTGATTTCTCGCATAAAAAAGTCTCTTTCTATTTTATAACAAAATAGCAGACAAACAATGTATAACGTTGCAGTGTCTGAAATATGAGACCTGCTGTCTCGTCTCCAATGTATGTGTATGTGGTTCGCTCAACCAATCACCGCGCAGCTCATCTAAATATTCATGAGCATACCATATTTGGAAGAAAAGCTCTCGTTCCAAATAGGGCCAAAACACAGGGATGCATAAAGGGCCCATAAAATAGCAACCAGGCCATTTTCAGCCCAATCAACCTATTAGAAGACCTTAAGGAACAGTGTGAAATACCCTGTATAATCATTCTATCACCCCTTTAATTAAGAAAATTAGGAAAAATCCAACCTTTAAGGACAAATGTAAAGCTTGCATTTTTTGCCAGTAGGGATTCCTGTTCGGAGAATTTGTAATTTCCCTAAAGGTCCGAACCAGTGGAGAAGCTTGCTACCTCAGCTAACCATGTCGCTCCAGTGACCCTTGTCGTGCACGTTGTAGCAGTCACAGTCTCCTAAAGAGATGCTGTTGTATGGACCCTCTTTCCTTTGCAGAGGAAGAACTCATCTGTAGCTCTTTGACAGGCAGCTTGAATTGAACTGAGGACATTTGCCGTTATATGCAATGCATTTTAACCACAAGTAGGGTTGGGAATCGTTTTCATTTGAACAATTCTGATTCCAATTCTGATTCTTCCTTTCGATTACAGTTCTTATCTATTCTTAATTCAGATTCTTTGATGGATGGAAAATGTTATTTTGGTTCAATGGTGATTTACAGTTTTACCGTACTTTTTCAACGTAAAATAAAGCCACCGCTTCCAGTGCTTCTTGGCTGCAACATAACAAGCGCCTGGAAGTATGGATGCTGTTACAGAAACCAAGACTGAATATGGAACTAATGACTGGATTTGAAAACAAATTTACCAAACGATTCCAATAAAAAAAACAATTCCTTTGGAATCGTAATTTTTTAACCAGTTCGCAATGCCCAATCCTAACCACTAGGCACCCCAAGAGGCAGAGGTAGGACCTTCAAACATACCTGATGAAAGAATCCCACCAAAAACTCAAAAAAGCACACACATCCCTCAATTTTAAGAACAAGATGTCCTGTAAATGTCAGCATTAGAACAGAACAGGCGAGCCTGCAGAGCTCAGTATTGACTGTCACTCCACAACTCTAAATTCCTGTCCTCTGCTTAGTCATTAAGATGAAAATGAGGCTTGAAATCCCATTTAACGTGTTGGTAAACAATATCTCCAGGCTTGTTAGTAGCCACAGCAGGTCGTTACACAAAGAATTGCTTTGTCAGCCGAATCAGAGCAGGCCGATTAAGTGAGGCGTTAACTGAAACATATTCAAAAATATCCTGACTTTAAGCTCCACCTGGCCGATACCTCTGCTGATGCTGATTCTTACTTCTGTCCAATAAGATTAGCTTCTTTAATGAGCTTTGTACCATTGGTTTGGGTTTATTGGAAAATCCTAATTTTTAAATGGTCCATTCAACTATGATCCTTTAGATTTAAATCCCTCATGTCAGTAACTGATAAGCAACTCATTCTTTCTGATGTGTTACAGGAGGCTTTTGGGAACAAGTTTTAATTTTGGGGGAAAATCCTCAGATTTGAGTCTATAATCAGTATTATACCAGGGTCTGGGTGAAATTGGCTGCAGGGTGTCCATTAAAAAGTTATATAGGACACCTACTAACGAGTTGTGGTGAAACTGGTGAACTACAGTCCTTCAGAGCCTCGTCCTCTAAACACCACAGGATGGCGCTAACACACAAGCTAAAAGAAGTAAGTTACACTGCCGCTCTGAACTGACTTTGTTTCACAGCGATCATCTCTCATCCCATTCACTTTTCAGGTCGCTACTTCAGGCTGCGGCCGACAGTACACATGGAGGATCATTTGTTCGTGGAAATCTTTTTATTGTTTTGGGGACCATGGGATGGCTGGATAGCTAGCTTGACTTGTTGTTAAACACACTGTCAGATTATATTTACTGATTGTCACCCGTAACAATGTTATTGACTTGATCTTGCTAACTTTAGCTTTCTGGCTCGTAGCTGTCTGAGCAGAGCAGACTAGAAATATCTCCCGTTGCTAAGCGTGGAAAGTCATATCTAAGGTCTGTCCTATTCCTTGGAGCAGTGAACAACGTTTGCATTGCATAAGAACCTTATACGGTGGGAATGATTAGTCAAACCTAGTCTTGCATTGCCAGACCCTACCTCCACAGCGCTACGGAGGAGGGTCTGGCTAGTCCACACAGCATTCCGGGATGGGAGAAAAACATGCTCTGGTTTATTGGCATTTTTCTAAACCAATCACAATCTTATAAGTACCAGACGCAGACCTAGTGTTGCTGCAAAATAGCCTCGGGAAGGAACTCGTTTTGGTGGAACGTGTACATTCGAAAGTTATTTTAGTCGTGCAACAGAAAACTCAGATTGGACAGATAGTCTAGCTAGCTGTCTGGATTTACCCTGCAGAGATCTGAGGAGCAGTTAACCATAGTCCTCATAAATCCCTCAGGTGTTATCAAGGAAACAGAGTTATTGTTTTAAATGCAAAATGCATTAAAATAAAAATGAATGGTTCATAGGCCTGTCACGATAACAAATTTTGTTTTGTTTTGTTACGATAAATTGTCCCAGAAATTATTGCGATAAACGATAATTTTGTCGTTCTGAGACCATTTTCATCTAATATAATGATAATGGCATAATAATGCAGGTACACCTTTTCAAAGATCAATAAACTTTTATTTCTAAAGAATATTTAACACTGGAACTGGAAGACATTTTAAATATCCACAATAAATGAACAAAACAACCAAAAACAATAAATAAAATGGACTCTCAGTCTCTGTTAACAAAAAATGCACTGGAATAAAAACCAAACACAATCAAAAACAATAAATAAAATGGAAATTAAAAACCACACACAACCAAAACAATAAATAAAATGGATGTAAACAAAATTTCGCTTAAAAAAATATTAAACATTAAGGTTAATATTTTGAAGGTTAAGTGGTTCACCACGGTCATTCGGTTTGAAAGTGCTCCCACACTGCAGCTGTCGCATTTGGCTTTGAAACAAATTCCATCTTTTTTTTTTTTTTAATTCCTCCAACTCTTAACTAGCTCCCCACACAGAGACCATGCGGCTGACAAGTGACTGACATGAGGGTTCACTCCTCGTTATGCCAAGGAACCGAGAGGGGTCATCCAGTCTCTGTGGGAGAGAGAGAGAGACGAGGAAAACAAACAAGCATGCAAATGGAAATTATCGCGGCCGGAAAAATTATCGAGCTCATTTTTATTTATCATGCGATTAATTGATTTATTGCATATCGCGACAGGCCTAATGATTCATTAATTCCTAATGATGGACGCCTTGTTGGGCATAAACCCTTACTTAATGCATCTCTAGTTACATTCCCGAGAGACTACTGAGTGCATTAATTTTATTATTATTAATTAGACATTTTTCCAACTCAGTCAGTGTCCAGGTTGATAGAATCTACTTCTAAAAAGATGAAACTTGTTTCTGAAGTTTTCTGGCTATATTCTAAACTGCTAGTACCAGCTCTGCTCGGTTCGACTCGGCTGCGGTGCCCCGTCCTCCTTTTTCCATTACAGATTTAGTACCGCCTCATGCGTAAGGCAAGCGTGGCTGGTCGTCATAGTGACGCCGCAGGAAACTGCCGCGACTTAACGCGACACACACACAGAACGTTGAATGTGTGTTGTTTTTGATTCTCGGCATGTGGCTGTTGCCAGAAGACAAATTTAGTTTGAAAAGAAGCTGGGGGCAGCAAAAAAAACACTGCTGGCTAAACTATTTAAAAATGTTCAGGACACCCCTGTCTGTCCCTAGCAATGATGACGCAGTGATTAGTGATGATTCTCTCTGACCAATCAGTTGTCTGCAGGTTTTGGTATCGCCTCAGCTCGCTTTGAACCTCGACGGAGGTGATACTAAAAAAAGTACCTGTTGGCAGGTACCAGGTACTTTTTTTCATAATGGAAAACCAAAAAAGGCGAGTAGAGTCGAGCTGAGTGGAGCAGGTACCATGTAGTGGAAAAACGCCATAAGCTACATGAGGGGATCTGTGTGTATGTGTTTTGCTGTGTACATCAGGTGTGTCCTGACCCTGCGTCTCTTCCTATACCAGGCCGAGTATATGGCGTACTGGGGAAGCGAGAGGGTCGTGTCCTCCATGAAGAGATGAAGGAAGGGACGGACATGTTCATCATCAAGGCCGTTCTGCCTGTGGCCGAGAGCTTTGGATTTGCAGACGAGATCCGCAAGAGGACCAGCGGATTGGCCAGTCCACAGCTGGTCTTCAGCCACTGGGAGGTGAATATTATCTATGGTGACACTTTATTAGAAGGGGAGTGCATAAGACTAACATGACACTGTCATAACCATGACTTGACGCTGTCATAACCAAGACCTAACACTGTCATAACATGACGCTGTCATAACACGACATGACACTGTCATAACCAAGACATGACACACATCAGGAAGTCTTTGTGAATGTTCATGACTGTTGTTATTAAGTGTCATTTGGTAAATGATGACACTTTTAATGCAAAGTTGGCAATCTTTGAGATGTTTGTGTTATGACAACTTGACATTAACAAAGACAACATAACCTGTCATGAATATTATTATTATAAAATTGATTTATTCAGGGAGGGCCATTGAGAGCAAGCTCTCTTTTCCAATGACTCCCTGATTACAGCACAAATAAAAAGAAATAAAAACAATCTCAAAAATTACTGTACAAATAAATAATATGTGATGGCAGGCCTAATTATCAAACTTTAAGAAACTATTTAGCTTTCTGTGTTACCATTACATTAAACTGTCATTAAGTGGCTGGTCTTTACATTGGCTGTCATGAGACCATTATAATTTTAACCATAAACTAGATAAATAGAATATAAAAACAGATAAAATAGATTTGATTTATACCATGGCCTGGGTGAATACTCAATTCTGATTGGCTGCAGGGTGTCCATAAAAAAAGTTTTATAGGACACCTACTAAAGGAGTTCCAGTGAAACTGACTAAATTAATGCGCTACATTAAAACAAAAAGGAAATGTGAATCTGTCATTTCCAACACTGTATTGTGCTTCAGTGCCTCGTCCTCTGAACACCACAGGATGGCGCTAACACACAAGCTGCAAGAAGTAAGTTACACTACCGCTCTAAACTGACTTTGTTTCACAGCGAATAACGTTATCTCACATCCCGTTCACTGTTCAGGTCGCGACTTCAGGCTGCGGCCAACAGTAACGTTACACATCGCGGATACAATTTTTCGTAAAAGTCTTAATATTGTTTTGGGGACAATGACATGGCTGATATCTAGCTTGTCTTGATGTTAAACATCCTGACAAATAATTTGTACTGATTGCCAACTATACACAATGTTATTGACTTTGGGTCTTGCTAGCATAGCGTTAGCTTTCTGGCTCGTAGCTGAGCTGAAGGGTTCTACGAGCTGAGCGGACTATAAATATCTCCGGTTGCTAATGGTGGCAAGTCGTATATAAGGTCCGTTCTATTCTGTGGAGCAGTGAACAACATTTGCATTGCATAAGAATCTTATGGGATGGGAATGATTGTTCCAGGTATTAGTCAAACCCCAAAAAAATGTTGATTGTAAAACGTATTAAAGTATGAATTAATGTTTGATTTGATTTAAAATTTGGCAAGTGACCATGGTATAAGCGGGTTAATGCCCTTCGAGGTGTCCATTGTCAGGTATTAATGGACGATGGCAAGGCGTGAAATGCCAACGCGCATATGATATGATATATGATATATAATGTTACCCAGTTGGGCTGTTGAGACAGTGGCACAACGCTCCTATCTAATCTATTTTCTGGTCTATTTTCTATTTTAGACTATTTTGGTTACCATAGAAACTACAAACCATGGCATTGAACATCTATCAGTGTAAATTACTGCTTTCTGGCTGTCACGTCAGCTTGTTTATGTACATTACGTACACCCTAATAAATAACTTGTAGTTGTTGTTAGTTACTGTGAGTCCCAGAATCACATTAATATATCGTATGGTTCACATAAACTTCACTTTCACGTAACAAAATCAGAGCTTGACCCGCCAACCCACCAAATGCGGGTAGATTTCGGCAATGGCGGGTAACACAGTCACTCTCACTAGCCTCTTTGGCTAGCCTCTCATTCCTTTTCTATTGTAACACTGGTGGCTGGACACTGACACTGTGCCGCCGCCCGACACAGGAACACAGCTATGTGCAGCGGCAGCCCACGGCCGGAGTACGGTGGCCCGTACGGCACATTCGGCGATTCCTTAAAATATCCCCCGGAGCTCCATTCAGCACCCTCACGCAACATGGCAAGCCGAGGAAACGGTTGTGTCTGTAAAGGTCATAGACTGTATAAGGTATAGGTTTGTTGAAGAAGTACAGACAGGTCTGTGCTTCCCATCACCGAGGGCGCGTGCCGGCTGCTAAGTGACACGCAAGCGCGCTCCAAATCACTTTCAATTACTTTGAAATAATCTTCTACACCCCTGCACCACCTAGCCTATGCAATAAGTAGCTACTCTTTTTGTCTGTGTCTTATTCGGTTGCATGTTTTCATACAAAAAGGAGCGTTGCACACATTATCAGAGCTGAATATTTGATGACTGCAGTAATATATTTTATGTAGTCTTGATTTCTGTGTTTTCAGTGCTCAATTACATTTAAAAGGGTTGTTAATCTGGTTCTTCAAGTTAATTGTAGCAAACCATAGTCACCTTGCATCACACATGCCCCTCCCCCAGCCAGCACATTGTTTTGCAGCCATTGTCTTTGCCTCATTAAAAGTTGTCTGTCTGATTTGTGTGCCGATGCGTCCTCACAAAGACTTGCTCCTGAGCCCCCCACTATCCCCTGACCCACTCAGCTTCAGGACTCGCCTGCTGCTTAGTGCAGATGTCAACAGTCTTCCTGACAGCAATTTGATATGGCCAGGATATTGGATTAACATATGAATGAGCGCAGAGGCAAAGAGAGCAGATTTTGAGCGTTGTATTGTGTAACTGGAGGGTTAGTGGCTCCTGTGGGGACGTTTACATTAGATTTCCATCAGAAAGGAGCTTTTGTTCAGCTGCAGACTGGAGAATAAGTCTTGTATTGATCAGCCAAAGCATCTGTCTGACAGTATAACTACTGTATGTGTTTGTGTGTGTGAAGAGATGCTTGTGTGTGCGAAGTATTGTTGAATTTTGTAGGCCTGTTAATACACAGAGCCTGAGCCATATACCAGCATGGCTCATATTTTGCCCAGATATTAGCTTATCACAGCTTATATCTGTATGTATATTCCATCTGATAGGTAACTGAACTTGTGTTTGTAACAATGTGTAAATTATGTGTTCATGTAAGAAATCTCGAATAATATCGATATCAATCTCAAAAACTCAGTATTAGTCAGGCTCTTCAAATAAGCATTTTATATGATCATAGTGCTGCAGGTTTGTTTTTAAAATCATCTTATTCCTAATGTATAATTGTACTGTATTTAGATGTTTATATATATATGTATATATATATATAAGAATATAGAATATATAATAGAATAGAATGCCTTTTATTGTTACTATACACATGTACAATTAGATTAAAAGCAACTCCTTTTCCAGTGCCAACATATACGTAGAAAAAAACAACATGGAATAAAATAAGTAGTGCAGAAAAGGGGGGGTAAGGTGCACAGTTGAGACACTAATATATATATACATATGAAAAAATAAGTATGGTTTTATATACAGTGTGATATGCAGTGTGGGTTATTGCACATTATTTGAATATATATATATATATATATATATATATATATATATATATATATATATATATATATATATATATATTCATTTCCTAAACGGCATGCCATAATATACAGTATATATATAATCATACGTTTATCTTATAGTGAAGAACCCAAATAGTCGACTATTCGACATTTCAATCTAAGGAGCCTGATTCAACTGCTAATCTCACAGTTGAAATATCGCATTGTCTGAAAATGCGGTTATGAAACAAAGGATCATTCCCTTCTGCCTTTATGGGGGTGCTGAATGTCTGATTTTACATAGAATTGCTTGGTATTTCCCAATAAATCATGATATATAGCCTATTTTAGTATAAATATCAGCCAGCTTATTAATAATGCTGTTAAAAATGATTAGTAAAGGTACTCATGTGGACAAAAATCAGAAGTGAGTACCGGCCCATTTCTGGCAGTGGTGCCAAAGAAGTACTAACCTGACAAGCCAGATGGTTTGTTAACACAGAACCATCTAAGAAGCCAACATCGGAAACTGTTTGAAAAAGGGCAGGCACTTTGAAAAAATACCTGGCAGGTGATTGGATGAACTATCACGTCTGCCATTGTTGTTTTCAGTCACAGCCGGCTCACACACCTAAACTGCGCCTGGAGCTGCCAGTAGCTCTTTACCGGACGCTGATTGTATCAGTCCGCTGCTGTTCAAACACAAACACATTACTTGAAGCCTGAGAAGATGCATTTTCGTGTGATATGTGATCCCACGATTCTCGCGTGATCTTCTGATATCGTGAGAATCCAGCTGCCATGCAAGGTAAACAAAATACTACCCTTAAACCTAAAAATACATCTTCTGTTAGAACAAAAAAACAGGCAGGTCTTGTTTTTCTGGACAGGTCAAAACAGCAGACTGCTTCCAGGTCAGGCATGTTGAATTCATATTCATTTATATTGTTAAGACCAGTATCGTAACTCACAGTCCACTTATGCCAACCTTACACCAAATTACTTTTCAAGCGGTTCCACTGTCGCATACTGTTTCCAATTACGGAATGACATCCTGAGAGTCTTGCTAGAGTTGGGGCAGTACCGTCGTCTCCATCGTTTGGTGTAAGGTGGTCATAAAACTCAGTCCCAGTCAGTCTTTTTCTCATCTGGACGTTCCGATAATAATAATAATAATAATAATATAATGTCCTACATTTTAAGTCTTGGCAGTGAAGTTATCTCATGTGAACATTGCCAACAACCAATGAGGTTGTCCTCCGTCCAGTACCAAACTGGCAGCAAACGGCTAAAGACAGTGTTGTTCATGGTTGCTATGGCATCGCGCTAAGCTAAACGCTAAAGAGGCAAAGTTGCAGATTTTCAACCCTTCTGAAGGCCGTCATCCAACAGAAGTTTTACCGGCGGATAAATGCAGAGCTCCGGGTACTGGAGACGTTCATCTGCATATACGGCAGAACAGAAATCGACTTTCCCTCAAATTACCAGCTAGCAGTAGCTAGCTAGCTTGGTTAAATTTTTCAAAACAAATCTAGTTGTAGTCTTGCAATGTGTGACCCTGTAAGATCTCCAGTCTTTACATATTATGACAGTCTTTAACATTAGAGTGAGATGGTTCTCTTTAGATCTGAGATGGTGTCAGACTTTAGTCTTTTCAAAGTCTGTTCAGAGTCTTCTACTGTCTGGTAGTCATTAATAGTAAGATTTTCAGCCACACCTCACAGCCATCATCAGCAAATTGAGGAGGATTAAAAAAACATGGACTCTTCAGAAGAGGTAATTATCTTCACTCGAGTTTCTGCGCGGGATAGTCACCTGACGACACAATCTTCTGAACATAGTCATACTGAGAAATACAGAGAGTTGTGTGGAGCTGATAGTCTTAATTAGCTTTGTAGCAACTCATTAGGGGTGTGGGGCGGCCTCTAGCTCAGCCAGTAAGAGCGTTTGCCCCATGTTGGCTGAGTCCTGCAGCGGCGCAGTGTTCGAATCCGACCTGCTGCCCTTTGCTGCGTGTCATCCCCCATCTCTCTCCCCCTTTCATGTCTATCCACTTTTAAAAAAAAAATAAAAGGGAAAAGCCCCAAAAATAGTTGTGCAAGATATATCGACTGAATATCGTTATCGCAATATCACGTTGCGCAATATTATATCGAGGGGTGCAAGATATATCGACTCAATATCGTTATCGCAATATATCGAAAGTGTTGCAATAAGTATGCAATATTTTGTTTATTTTGTGGAGGGCTGCGTCCCTTCCGTTGGCTGTGTGGCTTAGTGTTCGATTTAGAGCCCGCTTGAAACGCTATAATGATCATGTTTCATTGGACAGTTGCCGTGCTACTTGCACATGTTAGTACACGTCAGCGCACAGGTCCACTATGTGACAAACCCTATGTTGCGTACCACGTGTGTACATATTTCGACAGAGTGACAGTGTAAGTGAAGAAATTGATAGAGACAACAAAACTGAACGAATCAGAGAAGCGAAAGAAAAGTTGTGTCCTGTTCTCTTTATTTATTTATTTTATATTGTACAACCAGTAAAACATGTCCTGTTTTGTAGACATGGTCGTTATTTATTTATTTCATGTTGTACCAGTCCAATAGTACAGTAGTCTGTTGAAATAAACCTTGTGTTGTAAGAAAACTTGTTTTAATTTGTTATGAATCTATTTTGATGCGTTTTCCCGTAACTTTTGTAATTTTACATGTTTAAAAATATCGAAATTAATATTGATATCGCAATATTCATAATCGATATCGCAATATCACATTTTGTCAATATTGTGCAACCCTACAACTCATTTGGCAATGGCATGAATGTAACGGACGTTAATTAATATCAAAACGTTACGCACTAAAGCTTTAACTGCATGTCATTCCCCATTGCTCTTTCCCCTCATTTTCTGTCATCTCTTTACTGAGTCTCTCTAATTAAGGCTTAAAATGGCAAAAAAATATATAAAAAAAAACAGATTATTGGTACCTCAATTGATTCAGAACCCCAACCCTAATAACTACAGTGTTGTACTGCATCCACAGCCTATAGAGGTTTGTTGGCCAAAATGATGTCAATAAGATAAACTGCAAAAATATCATTTTTTTCTTTAACCGAGCTGACTCTTCGTCAAGCTCCAACTGAGATTGCACCAGAAGTTCCAGAGCTAAAGACAACACTTCACAGTGACTGACAGTTTAAGATAACTCTCCATTATCAGAGACGCGGTAACTGCCACAGCACATTTCTGTGCTCCAGGCCTCTTTTTGGAACTGGTTGCTGCATATATTTCTTACTCCTTCATACTAACTCAGCAGCAGAACTCCTTTAAGGTTGCCAGCCATACACTAACATGAATCCAGCCAGAGCCAGTCAGTTAAGCACAGCTGCAGGATTCCCCATCCCTCCTCACCCCTCACTGGATCCCTGTGTGCGTGTGCGCATGCGTGTGTTGTCTACTGTAATCCGCCTGTTGTTGGAGCTCGCACTCTGCCATCTGTCCCAGTGTAACCAGAGCCAGGTGCAGGTCCCTGCTGCCTGTGCTGCTACTGTAATTGTTCTGTCTGTGTGTGTGTTTGCACGTGGTGGGTGCGTGCGTAACGTTATGGCTGACATTACGTGTGTTAGCTTAACTTACAGACATATAGTTAGCCTTAAACTGCCATCTGCCTATTTGACTTGGTAACAAAATGCTTGCTGCAAACTTTAACGTCAGACATTTTGTTAGCTTAGTGTCAGGATCCCGCAGTCCTCTATCCTCCCTGATGATTCCTCACATCTGTTTACAAAAAGCTCAGTTTTTCGGGTCGGCAGCTTATAAAAACTTATGTTTGCTAGCAGACGGAATTGACGAGGTGGAACCCTTCACGCAATAGAAGTCAATGAAGAGTGGAGAGTTGTTTTCCCCCCCAGTGGGAGTGGCTTTCAGAGTGTGACCTGATGCGCTGTCTCAGTATGTGGAATGTTGTCTCATACTATCAATGACCATCCCATTTCCATGCCTGTGCTCCTCTCTGTGCCCCAGGTGATCAGCAGCGACCCATGCTGGGTTCCCACCACAGAAGAAGAATACCTGCACTTCGGGGAGAAAGCCGACTCTGCAAACCAGGCCCTGAAATACATGAACGCTGTCCGCCGCCGCAAAGGCCTCTACGTGGAGGAGAAGATAGTCGAGCACGCAGAGAAGCAGAGAACACTCGGCAAGAACAAGTAGAGAAGAAAACCTGACAGAAAAAAGCTCCAGCAAGGAGACTGCAGACACTTCCTGTTCACCACGGACCGGGCTCTTCCATCACATGACAAAGGGACAGACAGCCAGTCCGAATGTAGAAGTCTCTCTCATTTCATACCTCCATCACAGTCCTGCTGTTCATTCAACAGTCAGGGATGACTTCTTGTGTGACAGAATACATTTTTGCGAAAACACATATTTGGGAGTCTTGATTGATTTGGGTGAATGATAAATATTAAAGAATAAATTCTGTATCCCAAAGTTATCTTTTTTAGAAATCTGATTGTTTTCCTTAGTTTTTAAGGCTAATATAAGATTGCATGGGCAGTAAATACTGACTCACCAATCATGTCAAAATGTATTAAAATGTCACTTCATTATGTAATAACACCGCAATATGTAATAATCTGCCGCATTTTGTTATAAAAAACCTGAACCCAATATGTAACAAATGTCTCCGCATTTTGTAATAAAGTATTACATAATGCCAAGGGTTGCACTTTTTTACGAAAATGTAATAATATGGTGCATTATGTAACAACCAACCAAAATGTATTTTTTTTCTCTACTGGCTTTGAGAGGCATATGAAGAAAAACATCAAAAAGTAATAAATATAGCCTATTTCACATCAAATATTTGAATTGCTTGTCTTATCTTTACTTACATGCATTATGTATTATTTATTACAAAATGCGGCAGATTATTACATAATGAAGTACAAGTATTACATTTTGACATTTCATTACATAATGTGGTGGTACAGGCCCCATTGGATGGTAAATGATCAAGTTCAATAAACAATTGTGTTGGAATTGGTTGTGGACATTTTATATTCAACGATCTTAAGAACATGTTAAATACATTTCATTGACAAAAACATCAAATCAATGCCGTAATTGGACCAAAAAAGGAACCAGTGCCCTAATTCAGCAGTATTTATGTTAACCATTGTATTTTAGGATGCCTATTGTCAGCTGGCCGGGGACTACAGCTGGAAATCAGCTGTAGAGGCTAAAGCTGCTCCTTTTACTGTACAGTGAATTAAGGGGGACTGTCTACGACGTGTTCAACTAATATACTAAACTAAACTAAATTATTTTGAACAAGGCCTTTTCCCAAATATAGCATTTCCTGATTAAGACGTGGGATATTCCGGTATTATTTGGTATTATTTGGGTTTTAGAGGCATTCTTTATATATATATATATATATATATATATATATATATACACACACACACTACCGGTCAAAAGTTTGGGGTCACTTAGAAATGTCCATTCCATTCCAGACAGAATACCAGCTGAGATCAGTTGCATTGTTTTTTTAATCAGGGCAGCAGGTTTCAGATTACATTATGTGCTTACATAATTGCATAAGGGTTCTCGACTGTTGTAGACAGAAGTGGCTGAAGAAACGCTTGAAATTCCATGCTTTTAGGTCTAAATGTCATACCCAAATTAAAAGTGGTATAGCTCCCATATACTTTGACACTCAGGGGTGTGCCTGATATCATTGGAAAGGAAACAATCCTATGTTTTTGTTACAAGTGTCAGGGTGATTCTAGGCCTTACTGACACAGAGTTACAGAGGCTAGAATGGAGGTTTTTTATTTCCGTTCAAGTCATACATCTGTAAAATGATTAGAATACACTGCTGTAAACACATCTGACAGGTGATAGACAACACAGGGCATTAGCCACATGTCTCAACTTACTGCAGAAAAGAAGCCAAAAGGCTCAAAAATGGATTTTATATGATTTTTTTTCTACAGATATGTCGTTTTTTTATTTCCATTTGAAAAGTGCAAAGAAAAAAGCCAAAAAAACTAAAAAATACAACACTTCTCAAATACACAAACACACCCACATCAATCACCTTTCCAATGATATCAGACACACCCCTGAGTGTCAAAGTATATGGGAGCTGTACCACTTTTAATTTGGGTATGGGTAGTTTGGACGTTTAGACCAAAAAGCATGGATTTCAAGCGTTCAGCCACTTCTGTCTACAACAGTCGAGAACCCTTTTGCAATTATGTAAGCACATAATGTAATCTGAAAACTGCTGCCCTGATTAAAAAAACAATACAACTGATCTCAGCTGGTATTCTGTCTGGAATGGAGTGGAATGGAAATTTATAAGTGACCCCAAACTTTTGACCAGTAGTGTATATATATATATAGTATAAAAATATACTATACATATATATATGTATACAGCGCATTCGGAATATGGTTTTCACCGCAGTTTAAGCCCAGTTTACAGCCTCTTGCCTGTTTACGGCTTATGGTCAGTTCTATGCGTTGCTATGTTTGCTGTACACAAACCAACCAGCCAACAGTTTGCAGGGCTGCAGCCCGCGTTATAATGGAACCCACGCAACTTCGAGGCAAGGCCCGCCCTTCAATAGCATTCACACACTACCATTGGCCAGGCGTCCATTCTAGGTAACGTAACCCGATTTGTTCAGGTCCTATCCCCTGACCATTCGGCTATCCTAACCTTAACCACTCAAGGTCAATGCCTAACCCCAACCAATCAGGCTGCTTTGTAGTGCGGGACTTGCCTAGAAGTTACATGGGATCTATAATAACGCCTGCAGACCCGATAAGAAAGACAAACACAGCTACTTTTAAACATTATCAAAGACTTGGATATCAACAGGTTTTTGGATATGCACAACCATCGCAACGTCAACCTTTTCAAGAAACTGGTTAAAGGAATAAAAGAGGGACGCTGTGTTTGCACGCTCCAACAAGTCATCCACCACTGGTAAACTTTCAACAAAATCCTATTTTGCACGGCTACATGTATAAGGGAATATTAGTGGAATATTCACCTTCATTAGCCATGTAAACAGCTTAGTCGGAATATTGTCTTAGTCGGAATAAGGGCAAAAACTGGAATATTATGTGCGTGTAAACATAGTCAGTGTGAGCATCAAAACTAACCTAATGAAAAAACTAACCTTTTCTCAGAACTAATGGTTGTAGTTGGTCTCTGGTGGACTTTTTCTATTCAAGGTTTTTGATTGTTTTATTTATTTATTATCTGCTCTAGCTTTTCCAATGTTTCAGACACAGGTATGGTAGTAATAATGGTCCAAAATGATGTCAAATTGCATTTTTTTTTAAATTGAATAACGTAACATTTTCTCAAGGGAGGACCCCTAAACCCCCAGACGAATAAGTGCATCTGCAAACCGAGGGAAAACACTGCATAGAGGATGTCTTTTTTTATTTTGTCCATGAATTGCGTAGTCAAATGAACAGAAAAATCCAATGATGACATAGAAAATGAGAACTTCATGTGCGTTTTTAAACCATGTTAATACCCAAATAAGTCTATTTTGGGACTGATACTGTAGCAACAGAATACAGTATGTGCTGATCAGCCAGGGAAGGTCAATGGTTTTCATCGTGTGCCACTGTGTGCGTCTTCACTGCTTAGTATCTGCACTAATGCAATCAAACACCACATCACGGTCTAATGTGTTCACGTGTCACGCTCTCAAAAAGCCTGCAAATAGCCTTATCCCGCTGTCAGGGCCGTGCTGCCGGTGCTGCCTGCTAATGGTTGGCGAGCTCCTCCTATGAGACCTTGACTAATGCAACCAAAAGCACCGGCTGTAAGTGAGTCTCGCACCGCCGACTCACTTACAGCTATGCATAATTGAAGAGCTCGTTTCTTAGGAATTTCATTTCGCAGACATTTTTTTATTTGGAAAATACAAATATGGTGAAAATTGGGGATCAGGGATGGGAGGCCACAGCGGTGAGCTCTCTGCTAACAGCCTGGGGCTGTTTACACATTACAGCAATGAAATAAAGTCAACCTGACTTATGCATATCGAAATGTTTCAGGTGTTTTTTATCCTGAAGTGGTTTGCATGTACAAACAGAAATAATGACTCATGGTTCTCAGAGCTACACTGACCTCAGCACATCCTCCTCCAGCTCTCCTCACACCTCACACTTTCCATGAATCTATTTTTTTTTTATTTCACACTTCACTCTCATCCTCCGACTCACCTCTCCTTTATTTCGCTCTGTCCCTCCCCGTGCACATACTTGTTAGTGTTAGACTGATTTATCGCCTTGTCAGTATTGGCTTTTTTGTGAAGCAATCTCATATCCAAAAGTCACTCTGCTAACACGCTGGAGGTGATCTAGCATGTAACTAGAGCTGTCATATTAATACTCAAATTAAGGGGAGTTGCAGCCATCTTTGATTCAAGCCTGTTAATTAATCCTAAACTAAATTATAACTCGTTTGAACGCCGTGTTCTTAATCTTCTACAGCCAACATGGAAAACATTACAGCCAATTATATTTGTTGTTGTTTACCGAGCTCCAGGTCTATATGCTGAATTTTTATCTGAATTCTTTGAGTTTTTATCATGTGTAGTCCTTAAGTCAGACAAAGTACTTATTGTAGGCGATTTTAATATCCATGTGGACATTGACAACGATAGCCTTAGTATTGCTTTTAACTCACTACTAGATTCAGTTGGTTTCAGTCAGTGTGTGCATAAGGCCACTCACTGTTTTAACCACACTCTTGACCTTGTGCTGGCATCGAAATTGAAGATTTAATAGTATTTCTGCAGAATCCTTTATTATCAGACCATTCTATAACTTTCGAATTCTTACTACCCAACTATACGAAATTAGATAAAAGCTTCTACATAGATGCCTATCTGACAGTGCTATAGCTAAATTTAAGGAAGATATTCCAACAGCATTTAATTCAATGTTGTGCCTTAATATAACAGAGGACTCTTATGTTAACTTTAGTCCCTCCCAAATTGATAATTTTGTAGAAGGTGTTACGGCCTTGCTACGGACGACTTTAGACTCGGTTGCTCCTCTCAAAAAAAAGATGATGAAGCAAAGGAACTCCTAAACTCGCAAATTAAACAAACCTCGCGAAAACTTGAAAGTAAATGACCTTCCACCACCAATCTGGAAGAATCTTGTTTAGATTGGCAAGACAGTCTGAAAACATATAGGAAGGCCCTCAGAAATGCCAGATTAGCCTATTATTCATCACTAATAGAAGAAAATAAGAACAACCCAAGGTTTCTTTTCAGCACTGTAGCCAGGCTGACAGAGAGTCACAACTCTATTGAGCCATCTATTCCTATAGCTCTGAGTAGTGACGACTTCATGAGCTTCAAGTGATATTTCTACGACTTTAATGATAAAGTTATAACAGAGATAAAATTCATCACCTCTTGCCCTCAACTTCTAATGGTTCACCTTTAAACGCAGGACCGCTAGAAAGAACGACAAGAACTGACATATACTTAGACTGCTTTTATCCTTCAACAATTAATGTTAAAGGTCTCTTCAGCTAAGCCATCTACCTGTCTCTTAGACCCCATCCCAACTTGGCTACTTAAAGAAGTGTTACCCATGGTTAACACTTCATTAATAGATATGATCAATATGTCTTTATTAACAGGTTATTACCGCAGTCATTTAAACTAGCTGTGATAAAACCTTCTGAAAAAAAACTTAGTCAACTATAGACCTATATTTAATCTTCCCTTTCTCTCCAAGATCCTCGAGAAGGTAGTCGCTAATCAGTTATGTGACTTTCTACATAGCAATAGTTTATTTGAGGATTTTCAGTCAGGATTTAGAATGCATCATAGCACAGAGGTGAAAATTACTAACGACCTTCTAACTGCTTCAGACAAAGTACTTGTCTCCGTACTTGTCTTACTAGATCTTAGTGCTGCATTTGATACTGTTGACCATACCATCCTGTTACAGAGACTTGAACATTTAGTTGGCATTAAAGGAATTGCACTAAGCTGGTTTAAGTCCTATTTATCTGATCAATCTCAATTTGTTAATGTTAACGATGAATCCTCCAGGCACGCTAAAGTTAGCCATGGCGTTCCACAAGGCTCAGGACCTCAGTGCTTGGACCAATTCTATTCACCTTATATATGCTTCCTCTAGGCAATATTATTAGGAAACACTCAATTAACTTTCATGTTATGCAGATGACACCCAATTATACCAATCTATATATATATATATCAATCAAGTCAGACAAAACCAGTCAGTTAGCTAAACTTCAAGCATGCATTAAAGATATAAAATCCTGGATGACCTACAATTTTCTGATGTTAAACTCAGACAAAACCGAGGTTATTGTGCTGGGCCCTAAACACCTCCGAGCCTCATTATCTAAAGATATAGCTACTCTGGATGGCATTGCCCTGGCGGTCCGTGTACTTGGTGGCCAACGGATTTTCGCTTTGAAAGGAAAAAAACAAAAACGAAAAACGGCCAGTTTCCCAATTACCATTAGTAAATAGGAAAACAAAAAACGGAAAACAACCCATTATTCGTTTTTGTTTTGATATTAAAAACGGAAAACGAAAAACAATCTCGTTATCCGATTGTCTTTGATGTATTTGTAGATGGAACTCGGAAATTAAAATACATGTGTATAAATCTTATTCCTTTGTTAGTACCCGATCCGTACCGCCTGTAAAATCCGTTCTGTGCACTGCCTGATCAGTTCTACGCTTGCGCGAACACCGGCAAACTTCACAGCTCTATGCACGCATTGGCGTAAGGATGTTTGGACATTCCCGGTTACCGGAAGAAAACATTAGACAGTGACAGTAGACCGTTATGATGGCAGAGATGAAGTTTACAAGGTGTTTGCTGGAGTTGCCTAAAGTATCTGTTAATGATATACGGAGCGTCGTCTGGCCATCCAGTACAACACCATGTAGCAAATTAAATAAAGGCTTCAAATTTTACGTTTCATCATTTCTTTGCAACTTTGAAGGTAATTTGCTAACGCTAGCTAGCCTGAGCTAGAAGCCTTGCTTTGGTGTTTTAAGTCATGACTCCGTCCTGCTTCAGGTTAACCATGCTTTTAATAAAGTTTAAGCATGTGTATACCTCTCACTTCATGTGTTTGTACTTTTATGAAAGTATCGGGTAAAACAGGGCTACAAATGAGATCTCTGTGAGAGACCAGCTAACTCCTAGCAAACTATTATGTAGCTCAATGCTGGACATTTCACCCCTAATTCCGGTCACTTTACTGTATTTGTATTTGTTTAGTATTTGGTTTAGAAGCCTTTATTGGTGATTTTTACGGTACAAAGTCCTGCTACATACGTACATAGCTAGCTATATGCTCCGCTATGTCGCGTTAGCATGCAGCTACAATAGTTAGCTATGAGTATGCTAACGTTAGATTGTAGTGGAACGAAGCAGTACTTTCTAACGTCAAAAATCACAGATCGCATGTAGCTACTATAGTGGTATACAGCAGTGGTGGCTGGGAGAGCTGTCATCCCATCTTCAAAAGGACACTTATGTACGTTTACACTTTGCATTAATAATAGACAGTCTATGGTTATTAGTCAAGACGAAGTATTAAAGGTAAAAACATTAACGTAAACAACACAACAACGATGTCGCTACACGGTTTTGGATCAGTGACAAGTTTCGAATGTTTGTAGCTATGACTATTGTATAATAAAGATTTAATAAAAAAATATTTAATAAAAAAGTTGTAATGTTTGGTCGTAAAGTGTTGACTCATGGTACAAACATAGACTGTAAATCGCACATGGACATTGTTAGTTTTCTACTACGTAATTATGCGCATGCACAGAACGGATCTTACAGGCGGTACTGGCCAATAAATGCTATTGAAGGGCGGGTCTTGGCGTGGCGGGAGTAACTTCCGGGTCACGAAAAAATACCAATGCAAAATTAAGGAATACGACTTATACACACGTATTTTAATTTCCGAATTCCATCTACAAATACATCAAAGACAATCGGATAATGAGATTGTTTTTCGTTTTCCGTTTTTTAATATCAAAACAAAAAACGAATAATGGGTTGTTTTCCGTTTTTTGTTTTCCTATTTACTAATGGTAATTGGGAAACTGGCCGTTTTTCGTTTTTGTTTTTTTCCTTTCAAAACGAAAATCCATTGGCCACCAAGTACACGGACCCCTGGCCTCCAGCACTACTGTCAGAAATCTAGGAGTTATTTTTGATCAGGATAGATCCTTTAACACCCACTTGTCCCAAGTGTCTCAACTCTTGTTATGGTTTGATACTATAAATCTAATTGAATTGAATTGAATTGAATAGATGAATGTAGTGGAGTAAAAAGTACAATTTTTCTCTCTGAAATGTAGCGGAGTAGAAGTAGAAAGTGACATGAAAAGAAAAGACTCAAGTAAAGTACAAGTACCTCAATATTTGGACTTAAATACAGTACTGGAGTAAATGTACTTAGTTACATTCCACCACTGTGCGTCACCCATCGCACCCAGGGGAAACTACAACTACAACACACACACACACACACACACACAGAATATAGAAGACATAACACAACTGTTTCAGCAGGCTGTGTGGTACTCCTCATGCCTAGTGAACTAAAATAATTTTCTATGTGTTCCCTTCTCTCCTCTCAGTCAAACAGGTTTGTGGGTTTCCTCTAATCCCTCTGTCCTCTCCTCTCCTCCCTTGTCATCACACACTCCAACCCCCAATTTCAGTCTAGAAAGTAAAGAAAGAAAAGATCAAGATCAGTATCAGTGTGTGGATGAATGTGTGCAGAGAGGTAATATGAGAGCACAAAAGACACACACACACACACACACACACACACACACAAAAGGAGTGTGTTGCTGATTGAAGAAGGCATTGTGCGTCACAGCTCAGTCTAGGTGTCTTGGGGCGGGTGGAGGAACTAAGGGACCAGTCAGGACACACAGAGTAAGATTCCTGTCAGTGTGTGTGTGTGTGTGTGTGTGTGTGTGTGTGTGTGTGTGTGTGTGTGTGTGTGAAAAAGGCAACAACAGGAAGGGATGTAGCCTGAGCTGTGATCTGACTGAGTGGTTCTTAATGTTTCTCCCTATCATATACAAAAACACACACACACACACACACACACTGCAGTCAAGTCTGCTGAGATGTGTGTCTGATAAAGACACTACTTAAGTTGTGTACAGTTGTGTTCAAAATAATAGCAGTCCAACATCACTAACCTCATAAATCACATTTTTTGGTAGAAGTGATATTTCTACATGGCAAATAATTTACTAGTAAGTGTTGTAGCGTCATAGAAAACCAACAGACCCAACAGTCATGACATGCATGCTGCTCATTCTGTGTAATTGAATCTGTAATTGAAAGGGGCATGTTCAAAATAATAGCAGTGTTGTGTTCAATTAGTGAGGTGATAGATTCTGTGAAGAAACAGGTGTCAATTATGGCCCATATTTAAGGAAGGAAGGAAGCAAATGTTGTGCATGCTGGTTATAGTGCATTTCACACTGAAATACTCAGCAAAATGGGTCGTTCCAGACATTGCTCTGAGAAACAGCGGACTTTGATTAAAAAGTTGATTGGAGAGGGGAAAACATATAAAGAAGTGCAGAAAAATATAGGCTGCTCAGCCAAAATGATTTCAAATGCCTTGAAATGGCATCCAAAGCCTGAACAACGTGGGAAAAAACGGTCAACTACCATTCGAATGGATCGAAGAATAGCCAAAATGGCAAAGGCTCAACCAATGATCAGCTCCAGGAAAATCAAAGAAGACTTAAAGTTACCTGTGAGTACTGTTATGATCAGAAGAAGGCTATGTGAAGCAAAGCTATCAGCTAGAAGGCCCCCTGGACATCAAAATACTTGAAGAGGTCATGTTGCCTTATGCTGAAGAGGAAATGCCTTTGAAATGGGTCTTTCAACAAGACAATGACCCAAAACACACCAGTAAGCGAGCAAAGTCTTGGTTCCAGATGAACAAGATTGATGTTATGGAGTGGCCAGCCCAATCCCCAGACCTCAATCCCATAGAAAACTTGTGGGGTGACATCTAAAATGCTGTTTCTGAGGCAAAACCCAGTAATGCAGAGGAATTGTGGAATGTAGTTCAATCGTCCTGGGCTGGACTACCTGTTCATAGCCTTAAACAGTATTTTAAGCACTTTTACCTTTTGGGTTTGTTAGTACTCTACAAAGTAGAGCGTGGTGCATTTTCTGCATGGGCTACTTTTACTTTTAATACTTCAGGTACATTTTCCTGATGATACTTTTATTCAAGTAACATTTTCAATGCAGGACTTTGACTTGGAGACTGGAATTAGTACTTTTACTTAATATAAGTAAGGGACCTGAATACTTCTTCCACCACACTGTGCTCTGAATCAAAATACTGCTATGCACAGAGAGAAAATCATTTTCGCATTCCCCTGTAGGAGACAGACGGTTCTTGGGAGTTCTTTGTTTTTGCAGCATGAGCATGGACAGTAAAAAAAAAAAAAAACTCTTCCTGTCTTTACCCCGGCAGGTTGTAAAGAGTACAGAGATGTGTGAGATGTGTGGGAAACACAGCGGAGCAGGCATTGTGTTGAGTGTGCAGTAGCAAGCTTCACAGAGGTGAGGTAAGGGGAGGCCCGGCTGGAGGCTGCCGCTCTCAGATTAATTGCCTTTGTTTCCTGCGAGCCGAGCTGGGCCACCTCTGCCATTACCTCATTCATCTCCCTCCCTCCTGCACAAACCACACCGACTTATTGAGCTAAGGAGGCCAGGCACTGTGTTTGCATTTGTGAATATTTGAGACTTAAAAGACATTTTAGGGGTCAGTTAAATTACACAGTAACTAATTACAAGAAACATATTTGCTCACTTGCTCACTGACCTCTAGGTGTATAGGAACTGGGATTTCAAGTTCTGCTTAGGTAGATAGCAAGACTGTCCTGATCCGAAAAACGCCCACTAATACCTACCAGACACTAGAAGAACTTAAGGGAAAGTTTGCAGATTTTCTGTTCTGCCATATATGCAGATGAATGTCTCCAGTACCTGGAGGTCTGCGTTTATCCGCAGGTAAAACTCCTGTTGGATGACTCGCTTCAGAAGGGTTGAAAATCGGCAACTTTACTTTTTTAGTGTTTAGCGTAGTGCGGCGCCATGGCGACCATAAACAACACTGGCTCTAGCCGTAAGTACTCAAGTACTGTACAAATTTGAGGTACTTGTACTTTACTTGTCTTTTTTTTATATGCCACTTTCTACTTATACTCCGCTACATTTTAGAGAAAAATATTGTACTTTTTACTCCACTACATTCATCTGACAGCTTTAGTTACTAGTTACTTTACACATTAAGATTTCTACAGACAAAACACATATAGGTCTAGTTTAAACAATACAATGTTTTATAATAAATTAAACTACCCAACAATATTTTGGCCTACAAGTCCACCTGAAATATTTAGCCTATTAAACACTTAGTTGATTGACAGAACTGTTTGGTTTGTTTAAAAAATGTGAGGATTTTTCGATATTCAGTACTTTCACTTTTAATACTTCAAGTACATTTTCCTGATGATACTTGCATAGTTTTACTTAAGTAACATTTTCAATGAAGGACAGTATGGTATTAGTACTTTTACTGAAGTAAAAGATCTGAATACTTCTTCCACCAGTGGTAATGATGTTGTGATTTTGCCTCAGTAAAACATGGTGTTCTGCACTGATGCAGATGCTGTACCCTACCTGTTGGTTTATAAAGCTAAAAGTGATTGCTTGCTGTTGAACTGTGAATCCAGGGAATTCTGCTGCTTTGCTCTTTATAGTTACATTTCCATTTTTATTGTTTTGGTGCTGTGGTGGCAGAGGATAATATCTGGTATTCTTTCCACATACACCTCTGTTGATGTTAGTTTTGGTTGTACTGCGAGTGTTTCTTGATCATAATTAAAGGGCTGCTTCTAAGCACTGGGCCTTATGCTTGTTTGTATTTGTGTTTTGTTTGTAATGTTCAATTTCTCATTTTACCTATGTGGTGTGGTGGTAATTGTAATTGTCTGCTGTGTGTGTGTGTGTGTGTGTGTGTGTGTGTGTGTGTGTGTGTGTGTGTGTCAGTTCACCTTATTTGCGTGTGGACCATGTATGGCACTAAATAAATGTTTCCAGTAAAGTACAATGATTAAGGGGGGGCTCACACAAAGAGCAGCCTAGGGGCCAGGACAGTGATGTGGTTAGTGAATGCTTTGTCACGCTGCATTGTCTGCTAGGGAAATCTTTGGATGGCTCTCTATTCACGTGCCAGCTGACTCTGCCTTCATTCATTCTCTTTATTTGTTGGGTCTGTAAAGGAGTGGAGTGTGGTGAGAGGCCAATTATCTGGCCGGTGTGCCAGCTTGTGCCAGGCCAATAGGCCAGTGTTAAGAGAGAGTGTATGTGTGTGTGTGTGTGTGTGTGTGTGTGTGTGTGTGTGTGTGTGTGTGTGGTTCTATGCTTGTGAGAACTGGTCTGGTTTCCATGTTTTAGGCGCCTACGTTTGACAAAGACTAATATGAGCGTGGGTTTAGGACAGCAATACCCACATCCTAAATGGCAACTGTTAGGAATTAATTTTTTTTGTTTTTTTTTATTCTTTTTAAAACATTCTATTGTGTTGTTCAATCTACTCCTGCTGCATTGAAAAATCCTGATTCTATAATTGTGTAAAAAAAAAAAAAAAAAATTCATTTCATTTCAAAAGTAAAAAAACAAACAACTTTACTTGAATCTCACACTGCACTGGAGACTTCAAGTGTCCACATCACAGTTGTGTATTACACCATGATTCCAAACTAGTTGTGATGTCACAAAATTATCGTATACATACACGCGTGTTAAACAGAGATAGAAGACAAGCACAGAAAAACTTTCCTTTTTCAGCAGATGAATATGAAAACATTCTGACTCTACATTATTCTACACAGTGAAGCTAAATCATCCAAGTGAAGGAACAAGAAGAAAAACACATTTTTGAGTGCAAGGGGACATTAAAGTTAGGGGACCTTCGTTGTCATAGTGTACAGTAATAACCCCATGGTTAAGCTTCGGGAACCACCATGCTCACTGTTAAGAGAGATGTACAATACGTAAGCAAAAAGGGATTCAATGAGAGTTGCAAATTAACTTCATTTAACCATTGGGCACTTTCTAAACAAGCAACAATGTAAGTTAATAGGGCAGTTGTGCAGCTTGTGTTTACGTTCATGTGCTTGTTTTGCCACTGACAGGCTCAGATTAATATTCTAAGTGTCTGACAACATTATAGAAAGGATTTATAATGAGTTCAACCTTTCTGTTAGAGAAGATCCTTTTTTTAAACATAAAAACATCTGTGAAATTGTGTTCGCTAAAGCCACCAGACTCCATGTAAATAAACAGTACTTTTAGCATCGTGAAATACACTTTATTCAAAGTCGACAGAAAATAAATAAAACAATGAAAAGCCATTTTGGGTCGTCTTTTCCTCTTTTACGAGGAATGAACCTCAACATACATCTACCAACTGAGCTACCCGGCAGCCCAAAAGTATTCCTTTTTTAAAATGGAGTTAGTGCTAAACCCACCTCAGAGCTGTTTCTGGTTAAACAGAAAGGTCTTAAAGAGGTTTTAAAAATGCCTATCTCCTATATCCTTTCCATAATGTTGTCAGACACTTAGAATAATAATCTGAGATTGTTGTTCCCATCAGTCACTTACACACAAAAATATAGGAAAATAGGGTCCAGGTTAAAAAAAATGGTAGTTACCCTTTAATTATTTAATATTTCTGTTTTTAGTGGCCTTTAATGAACACCATTTCCAACAAGCCCAAGACCTTTGTGGGTTACCAGCTTGACAGTAGAGTACAGTCGAGTAGCTGCAGATATAGACTACTGTATGCAACTTTACTGTAGCCAAAGTGATCACAGTTTTAACAGTGGTCACACATGGACATTACAGCATGGGAACACACTGAACTAAAATATGTCGCCATAGGTATTTACACATTTTGACATGTCAGAATATGAAAAGCACAGGTGTAAATAATCAAAGAAATGATGGCTGAATTCATAGCTGCTTAAGTTTCAGGGTCCTGGTATTGTGCATGCTGGCTCGTTGTCACACTGTCATGGTTTACATTTGGACAGTGGAACCACATTAAACAAAAAACATGTCTCCTGGTTACATGTAGCTACAGGGTGTTTTCTTGTTTTGCGTCTGTGATAAAACCATTTAAATATTTTGCAAGTCTGAGACATGCTTAAATGTAGTGTAACAGTAGCGCACGTAAAAAAATAAATTTCTTCAGCAAATTGACTAGTCTGGATCAACGACAGTTCATTTCCAGGATAATGTTCCACCGGATGTCCCCTACCTTCTGCTCTCTCTATCTATCTAACGCTGTACGCTTCGGGGAAACAACAAGAAACTACAAGCAAGCTACACGCTGAAAATGACAAGTTTTTAAGAAAACTTGGATGGTGCAACAAGGCAGGCCTGCTTTAGTTCTTTCGGGGAATGATTGTAAAGATTTTACAAAGAATATGTTTATGGCATTTCCCTCTAACTGGGACGTTTTGGGATCGATTGGTTGGATTGCTGTGTAGGAAGTACACACGGAGATACACTGGTAAGAGACAATGAGGTTTAACCATGTATCCAGCTAATTTAAATAATTTATTATTATTAAGTTACTATAGTATAGTACTATAGTATGAACAGTGAACTTCATTTAATATTGTATGTGCCGTTTTCTTTAGCAGGGTGCAAATGTTCCACCAAAACAAGTTCTTTCCTGAGACTATTTTGCAGAGCCACCGTTGCTGCGTCCGGAGCTTAGCGCCGCCCAACACGATTGGGATTGGTTTAAAGAAATCAGCAAACAACTTTTTTCTCCTGTCTCAGAATGTATGTGTGCTGTACACCAGACCTTACTCCACAGCGCTGTGGAGGTCTGGCAAAGCGAGACTAGTCACACAGCAATATCTATCAAACGTTTGCTACTGGTCATACTTGGCCAATTAAGCAGCGAAACAAAGTTTTTAAAACATTTCATTTCTTTATAGCAGTGCAAAAACACTCTTCAGAAACAATTTGGTTGTGACAGCTTTTGCTGACTTAGATTCCAGGTAGCATTAATATCCAGAAACATTTCTGAAACCTGCAGATTCCCTTACGAACAAATCCACAAGGTTCAAAAGGTAATGTGTAGGTGTGTGCGAGAGACTTTCTGTATTTTGCAGTACATTCTCAGTGGAGCACACACACACACACACACACACACACACACACACACACACACACATTCTCAAATACTCTGTCAGGACTGAACTGGCACTGACTGTGCCAAACTCTGCTAGGCCAACTCGCCCACGCTCTCTGAAGACCCCAGCCTGCCGGCGGGCTGCTGTCTTTCCAAACAGCCTTAACTGAACATGGATCAGTTTCCACTGAAGCCGCCCTCCTGACACTATGTTTCTGCACTGTGAAACACTGCTGCTCCCTCATCATCTTGATATAGAGGAGAAAGTGTTTCACATGGGTTCTGTTCCCACACAAAACAATAAGGAAAATGAAAAACAACCTCAGCTAGTGAGTAACATTTTCCATTGTGTGGTAGCTGACACAATGAGAGCCAGATGAGCTGCAGCGCAAGTCCAGTGCTCCGAGGTAATGGACTGTAAAATGAGTTGTCCTATCATTTGCAGAGAATAGAGCTCTGACCACTGCTAAAAGATACACTTACTGAACTGTGTGTGTGTGTGTGTGTGTGTGTGTGTGTGTCCATGCATGCAGTTGTGTGAAAGTTTTCCCTCCTTTTTCACTGTATACACAAACTGCTGAAGACACAGAATCCGCAGGACTTTCATACAGTAGAAATGTTCTCTTGAGTCAAGTAGACTCAGTCCTTACATTAAAAGGAACTGCCTTCCCCTCCCCTTTGCTCTGTTTTTATCAAACATTACAGTTGTTTTGGCTGCAGCACCTTGTCTCATTTAAGGTGTCTGCTGTAGGTGGGTTCCTACCTCATGGCTGTTATGTAGCTGCTACTGAAAACCATCTAATCACCATTAGTCACAATAACAGCTATACCCCAACCAACATGCCGCCCGGTATCAATATTTGAAAAGTCAAAAAAAAGTCTAATTACTACTGATGTCCAAATGAAGTTTCATGAACCATTAGTTGCATTTGTTGAGCCCACTAGATGCTGCTCTTGGTTTAAAGAAAAAAAGGCTCAAGGAATGATAATTCAGTGTACTTTCAACCCTTTGTTGAACAGAGAGTGCCATCTAGTGGGCTCAGAAAATAAAGAAAATGGTTCATGAAGCTTAATTTGGACATCACTACTGATTACTAGTACAGTAGTACAGTATGTACTGAGTGGGACATTTTAAAATGTAAAAATAAACTTGGTCAGTGCTCCCTTGGTGACAAACTATGTAACGGCAACAACATTTCTAAATCACCACAAACATATCTTTGGCATTATTGTGCAGCAAATACTTAACTTGCTACTACTTATAAGCTAGTCTGGATCAATGGAAGTACATTTCCAGGACAATTGCCTGACTGTCACGTCTGGGGATTAGCAGGCTTGGACCCAAAAGTGCAGAGTGGAGGCGTGGAGGCAGGGAACAGGTTTAATAAAACAAAAAGGCTTAAAGGTGTCCTGGGGCAGGCAGGTAAATCAGGAAAGAAAATAAATAGAAGATCCCAAAAAAATCCAAAGCACACTTGGGAAACTAAAAACACTTGGAAGCAACGACACACGGAGAGAAGCAGGGAATGATGCAGGGAAAGACAATGAGTACTTCTACATGCACACCAATATTCCACTATTATTCCGAATATGACAATATTCTGAATTTGATTCAGGTCATGTAAACAGCATATTCTGGCTGGATATTCCGAATAAGGCCTTTTTCAGAATATATTTTTTAATTAAGATGTGGGATATGCCAGTTTGCCGGTATTATTTGGGTTTTAGGCCTCTAAAAAGACCCAAAAAGACCTGTATACAGCACATTCGGAATATGCATCTCAATCAGGGTTTTTACCACAGTTTATGCCCAGTTTACGGCCTCTTGCCTGTTTTTGGCGTATGGTCAGCTCTGTGCGTTGCTATGGTTGCTGTACACAAACCAATCAACCAACAGTTTGCAGGGCTGCAGACCCGAGAAGGAGAAACACAGCTACTTTTAAACATTATCAAAAACGTGGATATCAACAGGTTTTTGGATATGCACAAACATCGCTATGCCGACCTTTTCAAGAAGCTGGTTGAAGGAATAAAAGAGGGACGCTGTGTTTGCACGGTCCAACAAGTCCTCCACCACTGGTAAACTAAAAATCGTATTTTGCACGGCTACATGTAAATGGGAATATTCACTTTCATTAGCCATGTAAACAACTTAGTCGGAATATGGTCTTTTTCGGAATAAGTGCAAAAACCTAAATATTATGTGCATGTAAACGTAGTCAGTGATCTGACAACAGACAAAGGATGCACAAGGAAATGGCATCTTTAATACCGCGGCTCCACTGCCCAATCACTACTGTGCTAGTCTATATCCACAACGTCCCACTTCCGGGATTGCTCAGGTGCTGCTGGAAATTCCGCCGAATGTCCCTCATTTTCGGCCGGATGTCCGTTACCTTCCTCTGTCTTTGTGTTGGCGTTCTAAACTCCGGTGGATTTATGAGGACCATGGTTAACTGCTCCTCAGATCTCTGCAGGGTAAATCCAGACAGCTAGTTAGACAATCTGAGTTTTCTGTTGCACGACTAAAACAACTTTTGAAAACTCCTCCAGTGGCCCCTGAAATAAATAACGGACAGTCCCTAAGCCTATTTAACCAAAATGTCAAACTTTTCTTTAAACGTAAATTTGATTCATGTCTGTCTGCCATGCGTTTAAACACAGAAGTTAAGACAAAAGAGAAAATTTGCCACTAAATAAAGCATGATGCCTTCACATAGTGTAAGTTTGCTGCCCCTCAGATTTTTATTTCTAGTTCCAGCAGCATTTGGAGTAAAGTGTCAGTTCGAGCATCCGGAGTGTGTGTGTGTTGTTGTGTGGAGAGTCCCTGCAGCGAGGATCTGTGCACTGACTCCTGTCAAAACACTACTCTCTGTGTAGATCTCTGCAAACACTTTACAACTATTCAGAGGTGAGGGCTGGTTAATGTTTTCTATTAGCAACAGTATCCTGAGGCAGAGTCTCTGATTTTGGTGAAGATTTGGCCTCAATAACCACAAAACAAACCCCCCGGGAAACACTAATCTTCTAAAACGCACAGTAGAGCAATGAAAACATGGAATTCTTTACCACTGTTTTGCTTTCTTTTTTTCTTTTCTCCTTTATTCAGAACAGCTGAAGAAGGACAGGAAACAGGGGAGATAGAGGGGGGATGACATGCAGCAAAGGGTCTTGGGTTGGATTCGAGCTATAGGCCGCCCCTTTACCAGTGTTTTTGACTAAAATAACACAGAGATCAATGTTTAAAAAGTAAATAAAAAACACCTTGGAACATATTTGCAGAATGCTATGCATTATTTTTTTTTTCTGGGTACTAAGTTAAGAATTAATCCATTCAAATCTGATTCACAAGGTTCAATTCAATTCAATCCGATTCAATTCGATTTCCGATTCAATGTTGATTTGGGATATTTCAGTGGTTGACGACGCCCGGAGGTGGAAGGGGAGGAGGAGGGTTGCACGTTTGCCTGAGAAGACAGTTGATAGCAAGGAGAGAGACATTTAAAGCAGGATGTCATGCTGTGATTGGATCATGAATTTCGTGGCCAATTCTGACTGGTTTACTGAAGACAGAACAGCTGAATAGATTTAGGGAGAGATAATAATTAGAAGTCTTCCTGAAAGAATTTAATTTCAATCAGGAGAGACTTCGTTGCAGATATGCAAATATTTATTGTAGATAAGCAAGAGTCTTTGGGGATTAGACTCCATCATTAAAAATATTTAAAGGAGTAGATAAACAGAACATATTCCCCCAAAAACATGACGATAATTAGTGATTTGAAATATGAAAGAAAAATATATACTTACTTTGAAAGGCAACACGGATCTGTAAAGATATACAGAATAGTGATTAAACCCCCAAATTCACATTCCGGTTGGTGCGGCGATGCGTGCCGCGAACATAAGGCAATTAGTCAGCATCTCTGCTGGTGAGGCAACACACCCAGTAAACGTGAGGCAAACAAATACAACCTATACAAATTATACCCAACGCAGCGCCGGTAGTAACATCGCAGCACCCGCAATAATGCCTTCGGCACAGCGCCGGTATTACTTTCATCTGGGCAGCGCCCTGTATTATTGCCGTCTGCGCAGCGGCCGGTATTAAGTTCGTCGGTGCAGCGGCCGGTATTAATAACTTCGGCGCAGCGGCCGGTATTAATTGTAATTACATTGGCACAACGGCCGGTAGTGCCTAATTTCCTCCTGCGCAGGCCATTATATTGTCATCGGCATGGCGGCCGGCATAACTTCCCAGGTACAGCGCCCTGTATAATTTCATCTGCGCAGGGCCAGTATTAATTCGTGGGCGCAGCGCAGTATTAAGGTAAACGGCCCGCAGCGGGCAGTACATTGTCAACGGCAAGCGCCCGGCATAAACTTACAGAGGTGCAGCGCCCTGTATTAATATATCTTCGGCGCAGCGGCCGGTAACAGCAAACTGCCCAGTGATCTAGCAGCTTTGAATATATTACAGAACGATAAAATGCAGACTGAGCAGGAAACTCCACACCACCACCAGTTATATGCATGTTTAACGAATTCACGGCTTCAGGGATCTTTGGTTAGCGAGGACATTGTTAACATCGGGACGAATGTAGGATGAATAGGCAGCGACCAGCGACCCAGTTTTTGCAGTGAAGTACGAGAAATACCTTGACTTGCCGCGGTAGTAGCAGCCCCTTTCCTGAAGGAATGGCCCGAATAATGCTGAGGTGAAATGTTAAGACTTGATGAGAACTATTTTCAGATGATGGCTAAACCAACTTTTTGACAAGGGAAATCCCCCGGGAGCGAGAAACAAAGGAGCGAGGGAGCACGTATGAGGCCTTAGCATAAGGTATTTCATCATGGGCAAAAAAAGTGTGTCTGTGCGGGCAACGATAACAGAACAAGCGCCCCCGCGCTTAGAATGCTTTTAACTTGTTGCTTTTAAACAGTAATGCTGGGAATGAAAAGCCAGATCGGAGAAGGTGATATCTCTAACGGGGTTAAAAGATTTTGAGGGGGTAGTGAATTCGCCACATCTGAGAAAAGCATAGAAAGCTAACAAAAACACAGACTCCAGTAGGGTATCTACGTAAGATGAAGATGACAGTCAGCACCAATCTGTGCAAAATGCCGAGTGTAATCGGCTACCTTAGGTCCGGGAAAGAAAGATGGCTTTTAGAGATGCCTTTCAAAAGCAATTTGATAGCCTGATTTGAAAAGAGGCTTGGAAAAGATGGATTGTAACACTTTAAGTTAAACTGTATACCAGCAATCAACCCACGTACTCGTACTGCAGTTTAAAATGGCGAGTATATGTACAATAACAAATAAATGCACAAACACTGCTTATGAGAATGGGTTTTAGAGGTACACCAATAGATACACAAAATAAAGCGAATGTATGCCAGGCAAAATCATAAGTTTTTTAGAGTGGAAACCTTGTCTCATATACAACCTAGCAGAATCTAGATAAGACTGAAGGGGATAAAGATTTAGTGCAGCGCTAGCTCGTGAAGAGAGGGAAGTGTTACAGGTATGGGGCTGGCTGCCGGGCAGAGACTCCGGAAAGTCTGAAATTGAAAACGAGACAGAGCGTCAGCCACATCATTGAAATGACCGGGTACGTGACGGGCAGTGAAGATGAAGTTTTGCATGACAGCAGACCATGTGATGCGTCTCATGAAAGGCATGATCTTTTCACACGAAGAGTGTCCTCTATTAATAATGCTGACAACTGCCTGATTATCATACAACACTGTGATGCGTTTACGCTTCCAATGCTTGTCCCAAACGTGACAAGCTACAGCAATGGGATAAATCTCGTGCAGGGCTGACGAGTCGAGCTGGGAAAAATTGGGAGGCCAGTGGCCTGCGAACCACTGGCCTTGGAAAAAAAAACCAAAACCCGCGGAAGGGGGAGCTAATGGGGATCCTATAATAAACTAAAGTACTGAAATCACCAGCCTCTCCATGAACACCAATAGGGCATGTAATCGCCGCAGCGGAAGAGGGTCCTCCCCAATATTTGTAGTTGACCAGACACATCATCAGATCCCTCTTGAAAGACTAATATTTTGCTCCCCTCAATTTTTTTTATGTTAAACCAACTCTGATCTATTGTCACGTCATAATTGTCCTATTGGCCGCCAGGCTGAGGTGGTTGTGGCTTACCTGCGTCACGGCGCTTACAAAGCGGAAGTGAAGCAGACTAAGTGACTGACTGACTGGGAGGAAAGTCAGTGAGATGATTCTGATTTGTTGTGACGTTTTCCCACCAAGTTGTGTTAATGTTTGACCCTAGACAAGATGATCACTTGCATTTCTACACATGTAAAACAGCCTGCTTGAATCACACCATCACCAGTGTGTACAACTGCTGCTAAAGTGTTAATAATGAAAAATACAGAATACTACTATACTACTTTACAAAACAAGCTGTGTGCACATCTAGATACTATATGTATAAGTAGTTCATTATTTAGAATCATTTTAATTGGTCATTTTTTTATTATTCTACCCAGTCTCAGTATTCACCCATGACCTAATCTAATATAAATGGACAAACAGGTTGAGCACATGCTTATTATTCTGTTTCAGGGTTTGTGTGTGTAAGTGGTGTCAGCCTGCAGACCCATCCCTCTCCCGTTTCACTGCCTGTCCCCTACAAATTACATTCTGAAACCATCCGTTACACTTGATTTAGCATTTCCAAGAGCTACAGGTGGCGTGGCGCACGCCGCACACTCATTTCAAAACACCTGCGAGCTCCTGTAATCACCTTGTTTGGCGTACACCGAGCTCAGAAAGGTGGTTGTGTGACTGAGCTGCCTTTGAGACAACACCTACAGCCTTATAGAGTTGAATAAATGGGTCTGCTGGTCACCCTGTTAATTGCTTGATTTGAAAAAAATGTCAGGCGGGGCAGACGGGACTCAGGATGCAGGACTCAGACACACAATTACAGTCAAACAAAATGGATTTATTGTACACACTGGTACAAACAAACAGGCAACAGTCTCCAAAAACACTGGCAGGAAGTAGACAAAAAGTAATCTGGCGAAAGTATCTAAAAACCACCTTTCCCTTTTCTTTTTTGGCTTTCCATCATTAGACTCACACACTGTCTGTTAATGTTACCAATAGACTTCCAAACGTGACGAGGAAAAAAAGAGGTGTTCAATGGCTTTATGTCATAGGCCGACCAGGGCTATGCCATTTGGGGAGGGGCCGCTCACTGATCCCCATATATTTCTGAAAATCCTAGACATGGTTGTGACCTGCGCTTTGTGCTTTCTCATTAACCTGTGTTTGTATTGAAATAAGAGGCTGCTGCGGCCTGCCGTACAGGTTGAGCAGAGGCTGCACATTTTGACCAGCAGGCAGCAGCCGCATACCAGGCCGCCGGATGGTGTTGCTAAGAACTTGCAATGTATATTTATTATCAGACCGGCCCTCGCGGCCTTGAAACACTACCGGCCCACCGGGAAAAGTCCAGACTCTCCCGATTGCCACTGGATGACAGAAAAACATGCTCTAGTTTATTGGCATTTCTTTAAACCAATCACAATCGGTCCTGTGCAGTGCTAAGTGTAGCCATGAACCTCTGCAAAATAGCCTCGGGAAGGAACTTGTTTTGTGTACGTTCAAAGGTTGTTTTAGTCGTGCAACAGAAAACTCATATTGGACAGATAGTCTATTTAGCTGTCTGGATTTACCCTGCAGAGATCTGAGGAGCAGTTAACCATAGTCCTCATAAATCCACTGGAGTTTAGAACGCCAACACAAAGAAAGAGGAAGCTAACCGACATTCGCCCGAAATGAGGGACATCCGGCGGAATTTGAAGTGAAACGTTGTGGATATAGACTATGGGTTTAAAGTACACAACAGGACGTCACACAAATGGGGCCGTTTCATTGACACTCACCCCACTGCACAACCCTGCGGCACATCGCCGGATCGCTGTTTTCACTGTCTGAATGCATCCTTACTGTACAAAGCCTGATCCCTTCGGCTGCCTGCTTGTTGGGATTTTGATAGGCTCTATATGTGTCTCCTCAAATGGCTTAATCTCTCCGAAGCTCTCTATCTGCCCACACAGCTACATTTGTGCGGGTGTTGGCCTTCTTTGTAGAGTGAAAAAATGTGTTATTGAAATGACCATTGCATAAGTATTATCTTTTTTAGCATGCAAAGTGGAAGCAGTATTTGCATTTTAAAGAGCTAGAAATTATCCAGAGAACCCTTGAGCTTCCGATTCATTTGTTCTGAAATCATATTGCTCTCAACTGCTTAACAAACTGTCATTTGAATAATGCATTTGATATCTTATCCCATTTTATTTGCATATGCTCACTGTCTGTCAATGAGAAATTATGTACGTGTGTACGTTGAATGGAAGCACAATTCTTTTTCTTCTCTTCAGTGAGGTTACAATAAGGAACAATTAGGAAAACCATCTGTGGAAGGTCGTGCTCATGAGATCATGGGATGGATTTATGTTGGAAAATGTGCCCCGAGGTTTTAGTTAAAAAAATGTTTTGGTTCATTTTTTTTGTACGTTTTCTTTTTTTGTGTGTCTATTTCCATTTATATAATATGTATGTATTTATTTCAAATATTTGCGTGCGCTCGCACACATACAGTACGTGCTGAGCTTTAGCCTACTAGATTTGTGCTCTTTGGTGGTGAATATCAGTCTCTCATCCCCATGACTCAACCTCCAGCGGCGCTGCTGCTAAGAGCAGACAGTGGAAATACTTGGTGCCTCACAAAGTGCCTCGAGGCTCCGATCCCAAGTCAGCCTGTGCACTCTCAAACCCCCAAACCTAAAAGCAGGGAAGGTGAATAAGCTGAGATGACGTCAGATCAGCATCCTGAGGCACTGTGAGCTCAGTCTGGCTTTAGCCTGATCATCCTGATATGGAAAAAGTTACAGGTCCGACCAGGTAAGATTGCCATTGTGACTTTTACGTAAAAGTGACCAGGGTGCTTATTCAGACATGAGCCTGGCAGGTTAAAGGGTAACTTCGTTTTTTTTCAACCTGGACCCTATTTTCCTATGTTTTAATATATAATAAACCCTTAATTCACCTATTTACATGTGCCGGATCTATACACGCTAAATGTATTGTTTATTTAAATGGAGTCTGGTTGGTTTGGCAATGGCGATTTCTGAGCTGTTTCTGGTTAAACAAAAAGGATCTTACTCTTTAACAAAAAGGTCTATCTCTGTAGGATCTTTTCCATAATGTTGTCAGACACTTATACAATAATAATCTGAGCCTTTCAGTGGCAAAAACAGCACTTTTAGTGGATCAATATTGACAATGTACATTTGCCTTATATTGCAGTTGTTTTAGTCGTGCAACAGAAAACTCAGATTGGACAGATAGTCTAGCTAGCTGTCTGGATTTACCCTGCGGAGATCTGAGGAGCAGTTAACCATAGTCCTCATAAATCCACCAGAGTTTAGAACGCCAACATAAAGGAAGAAGAAGGTGATGGACATCTGACCGAAATGAGGGACATCCGGCGGAACCTCCGGAGCAATCCCGGAAATGAAACGTTGTCGATATAGACTACCCTCTCGTAAACTGAAACAACAGGACCACTTAGTCAATCACACAGGGTATAAGGGTATGTAACCCAAAGAGCAGCTGCTGCCACCCGCCATCATTCATCATCATTTATCTGCATTTATCCAAAGGATAGAAAATTGCACAGATCATTTTACCTTTTTTCACCTCGGACAATGCACCATTCACCTCGGACAATGAAAATGACTAAAAATCACTAAATAACAAGTCATTTTTGGTTAATGATCTTATCACCACCCATAACTTGGATTTCACTCTACTAACTGAAACCTGGCTGGACAAAATGGTACAGTTTCACGCATCAAGGCAGCACCTCCAAATTTAAAAATTGTCCACACTACTAGACCTGATAAGAAAGGCAGTGGAATAGCTACCATGCCTCATTTTCTCCCCATTGACCTCAAAAAATTAAATGACATTATTGGGCAGCTCAGGTCCTCCACCTGCTGCTTGGACCCTCTCCCCATCACATTTTTTAAAACTGTTTTTAACTGCCTAGCACATGAGGTATTAGAAATTATAAACTAATTTCTCAAGTCAGGCGTATTTCCTGCAGTGCTTAAAACAGCTGTCATTAAACCACTCCTGAAGAAGAGCAATCTTGATGCAACAGTCATCTGTAACTATAGGCCCAACCTGCCATTTCTCAGCAAGATTATAGAAAAAACTGTTTCCTTTCAGCTCATCAACTATCTAACATCAAACAACCTTCTGGATCAATCAGGTTTTCGGACCCACCATAGCACAGAAACAACACTTATTAAAATTGTAAATGATGTGCACATAAACACTGATTCTAATAAATTATCTGTCCTTGTGCTTCTGGATCTCAGCGCCGCCTTTGACACCGTTGACCATCAGATTTTATTACACAGATTAGAAACATGGGTCGGCCTGTCTGGTCCAGTCTTAAACTGGTTTAGAACGTACCTGCTGGATAGGCAATTCTTTGTGTCCATTGGGGATTTTGTCTCGGACGAAATGGCCATTATGTGTGGAGTTCCCCAAGATTCTTGGACCATTATTGTTTAATCTCTACATGCTCCCACTTGCACATGTTATAAAGAAACACAACATAAATTACCATAACTATGCAGATGATTCACAGATGTACATATCCTTATCTCCTGATGACATGCATCCCATACTCTCCCTAATTAATTGTATTTCTGATATCAATATGTGGATGTCAGAGAACTTCTTACAACTAAACAAGGATAAAACAGAAATACTTATCTTTGGTGCTTAGCAGAGACAGAGACAGAAAATTGCAGCTCATCTCAGTTCTCTGTCTCTGGAGAGCAAAAGCGAAGCCAGAAATCTGGGTGTAATATTAGACAGTGATTTAAATTTTAAGCATCATAAGTCAGCTTTCTACCATCTTAAATATATTTCTACATTAAGGGGCTTTCTGTCAAAGAAAGACTCTGAAAAATTGATTCACGCATTTATAACAAGTAGATTGGATTACTGTAATGGTCTGTTCACTGGCGTCCCGAAATTCAGCTACAATTAATTCAAAATGCGGCTGCACACGTTCTGACTGGAACAAAGAAATTTGAACATATTACACCTGTCCTTAGACTTTTACACTGGCTCCCAGTAAAGGCTAGAATTGATTTTAAGATTCTGCACCTAGTTTATAAAGCTCTCAATGGCCTTGAACCACAGTATATTAGAGACATGCTCGTTAAATATGAACCAGCAAGAACCCTCAGCAGTCTTTTAACCATCCCTCGCTGTAACTCAAGAGCAGGGGAGGCTGCTTTTTGTGTCTATGCCCCAATGATATGGAACACCTTGCCAGTGGAACTGAGAGAGGCCTCCACAACATTTTTAAAAAAAGGCTAAAAACTTTGCTTTTTACAAAAGTCTATGAATAACTGAGTTTGTCGCTGTTCAATGTTGATCTTTGGTTTGTGTGTGTGTGTGTGTGCGCGTGTGTGTGCGCGTGCATGCGTGTTCGATACATGTTTTTTATATATTTTATTCTGTATAACCAAACAAAGTATTATGTGCTATAGAAGTAAAGTGTGATTGATTGATTGATTCTTGCCATTATGCTCGCCATTACCTGATCGGATGGAGATGAAGTCGTTATTCCTGTTATAAGGGCTTGTGTGGGCTAGTGTTAAGAGGATTGGAATATACTACTTCACATTGATTGTTTTTCAGGCACTTATGAACTGAAAAAAAATTCCACAGCTTCTTTTTTTCTGCAGTTTTCAGCTCTTTGTATGCCAATCCTCTTAAACAGGTGGAGCAGGGGCGGAGCCAGATGTAAACATTCGGGGCTCAGCCCAAACCTAGGGGGGATCCAGAGGTAGCTATACACACTATTTTTCAAGCCATTTAATAATATAATGCCTAGAAATCTGTACATCATTCGGAAAAAATAAATCATAGTTGCCGAGAAAAAAACAATCATCCTGTAGAGCCGACATCGTATTTTGTATCTAATTGTTCTCCAATCATTCATCATTCTCTTCAGCATTCTGAAACCAGACACCTAAAAGATTCGGGGCTTTTGAGAAAACATTCAGGGCTGGAGCTCCAGAAGCGACTCCATCACTACGCCCCTGAAGTGGAGTAATATAAACTTTAACGGACTTCCATTTCTTTATATATACACTCAGGATTCCAGACAGTGGGGAGACAGGGAGAGGAACAAGAGTATCAGCCATCCACTGCTAGGTGATCAGATGGTGACCTGACCCACATGTAGAGAACAGAGCCAGCATTGAGCAGCAGCGAGCCCTGCTGCTGTAGTGCCTTCCTGGGAGAGCTGAGAGGCCAGGAGACTCACACTGCCCTGGATCTCTGCCAAACAGCCAATCAATGCAGCCTGGAGTCAATGGAAACAAGACTCACAGCTCACCCATCTGTCTCTCTGCCGAGCAATGATATGCAACACCAAGCTGGAAATTATTCACTATTGTTTCCTCATTTCACCTTTCCTTTTCAGACACTCCCCAGTTCCCATTGAACACAAATCTGCTCTTTTTAACCCCCGTGCAGGCTTGCTAGTGAAGTGAAGTAGAAGTCTAGTCTCGCCAGACCATCCACACGCTGCGGAGCGGAGGAGGGTCTGGCTAGTGCACATAGCATTCCGGGATGGAGAAAAACGTGCTCTGGTTTATTGCCATTTCTTTAAACCAATCACAATCCCGGAAGTGGAACGTCAAGGATATAGACTAGTAGAATTCAAACCAAGGTACTTGAACTCCTTCACTTGGGGTAAAGACTCATTCCCTACCTGGAGAAGGCACTCCATCGGTTTCCTGCTGAGAACCATGGCCTCAGATTTAGAGGTGCTGATCCTCATCCCAGCCGCTTCACACTCGGCTGCGAACCGATCCAGTGAGTGCTGAAGGTCACAGGCCGACGATGCCATCAGGACCACATCATCCGCAAAAAGCAGCGATGAGATCCCCAGCTCACCAAACTGCAACCCCTCTCCACCCCGACTACGCCTCGATATCCTGTCCATAAATACTACAAACAGGATTGGTGACAAAGCGCAGCCCTGGCGGAGGCCAACTCTCACCTGAAACGAGTCCGACTTACTGCCGAGAACCCGGACACAGCTCTCGCTTTGGTCGTACAGAGATTGGATGGCCCTGAGAAGGGACCCCCTCACCCCATACTCCCGCAGCACCTCCCACAGTATCTCCCGGGGGACCCGGTCATACGCCTTCTCCAGATCCACAAAGCACATGTAGACCGGTTGGGCATACTCCCAGGCTCCCTCCAGGATCCTTGCGAGAGTAAAGATCTGGTCCGTTGTTCCACGACCAGGACGGAATCCGCATTGTTCCTCTTCAACCTGAGGTTCGACTATTGACCGAACCCTCCTTTCCAGCACCTTGGAGTAGACTTTACCGGGGAGGCTGAGAAGTGTGATACCCCTGTAATTGGCACACACCCTCTGGTCCCCCTTTTTGAAAAGGGGAACCACCACCCCGGTCTGCCACTCCTTAGGCACCGTCCCCGACTTCCACGCAATGTTGAAGAGGCGTGTCAACCAAGACAACCCCTCCACACCCAGAGCTTTAAGCATTTCTGGACGGATCTCATCAATCCCTGGGGCTTTGCCACTGTGGAGTTGTTTAACTACCTCAGCAACTTCCACCAGGGAAATTGACGACAATCCCCCATCATCCTCCAGCTCTGCCTCTACCATAGAGGGCGTATTAGTCGGATTTAGGAGTTCCTCAAAGTGCTCCTTCCACCGCCCTATTACCTCCTCAGTTGAGGTCAACAGCGTCCCATCCTTACTGTACACAGCTTGGATGGTTCCCCGCTTCCCCCTCCTGAGGTGGCGAACGGTTTTCCAGAAGCACCTTGGTGCCGACCGAAAGTCCTTCTCCATGTCTTCTCCGAACTTTTCCCACACCCGCTGCTTTGCCTCTTTCACGGCAGAGGCTGCAGCCCTTCGGGCCCTTCGGTACCTTGCAACTGCCTCCGGAGTCCTCTGGGATAACATATCCCGGAAAGACTCCTTCTTCAGTCGGACGGCTTCCCTGACCACCGGTGTCCACCACGGTGTTCGTGGGTTACCGCCCCTTGAGGCACCTAAGACCCTAAGACCACAGCTCCCCGCCGCAGCTTCAGCAATGGAAACTTTGAACATTGTCCACTCGGGTTCAATGCCCCCAGCCTCCACAGGGATGCACAAAAAGCTCCGCCGGAGGTGTGAGTTGAAAGTCTGTCGGACAGGGGCCTCCTCCAGACGTTCCCAATTTACCCGCACTACCCGTTTGGGCTTACCAGGTCTGTCCAGAGTCTTCCCACACCCTCTGACCCAACTCACCACCAGATGGTGATCAGTTGACAGCTCTGCCCCTCTCTTCACCCGAGTGTCCAAAACATACGGCCTCAGATCAGATGAAACGATTATAAAATCGATCATTGACCTTTGGCCTAGGGTGCTCTGGTACCAAGTACACTTATGAGCATCCCTATGTTCGAACATGGTGTTCGTTATAGACAATCCATGACTAGCACAGAAGTCCAACAACAAACAACCACTCTGGTTTAGATCAGGGAGGCCGTTCCTCCCAATCACGCCTCTCCATGTGTCTCCATCATTTCCCACGTGCGCGTTGAAGTCCCCCAGCAGAACTATGGAGTCCCCCACTGGAGCCCCATACAGGACTCCATTCAAGGTCTCCAAGAAGGCCGAATACTCTGAGCTCTTGTTTGGTGCGTACGCACAAACAACAGTCAGAGTTTTCCCCCCCACAACCCGCAGGGGTAAACTCCAACGTAGCGGCGCTCAGCCGGGGGCTTGTGAGTATCCCCACACCCGCCCGGCGCCTCACACCCTGGGCAACTCCGGAGAAGAAAAGAGTCCAACCCCTATCCAGGAGTATGGTTCCAGAACCGAGACTGTGCGTAGAGGTAAGCCCCACCAGATCCAACTGGTAGCGCTCCACCTCCCGCACAAGTTCCGGCTCCTTCCCCCACAGAGAGGTGACGTTTCACGTCCCCAGAGCCAGCGTCTGCTGCCCGGGTCTGGTCCGTCGAGGCCCCTGACCTTCACTGCCACCCATGTGGCAGCGCACCCGACCCCAGCGGTTCCTCCCACAGGTGGTGGGCCCATGGGTTGGAGAGAGAGGTGCCACGTAGCTTTTTCGGGCTGTGCCCGGCCGGGCTCCGTGGCAAACCCGGCCACCAGGCGCTCGCTGACGGGCCCTCCATCTGGGCCTGTCTCCAGACGGGGGCCCCGGGCTTCCTCCGGGTAGGGTCACTCTATCTCTACCTCGTTTTTTCATAGGGTTTTTGAACCATTCTTTGTCTGGCCCCTCCCCTGAGACCACTTTGCCTTGGGAGACCCTACCAGGAGCACAAAGCTCCAGACAACACAGCCCTCAGGTTCATAGGGACACACAAACCTCTCCACCACGATAAGGTGATGGTTCCAGGAGAGGCCAACCATCATGACCGAAAGAACGAGATCCAGGGTACAAGCGGCCGAAATGGGTTTCCTCAGGAGGGTGGCTGGCGTCTCCCTTAGAGATAGGGTGAGAAGCTCAGTCATCCGTGAGGAGCTCGGAGTAGAGCCGCTGCTCCTTCGCGTCGAAAGGAGCCAGTTGAGGTGGTTCGGGCATCTGGTAAGGATGCCCCCTGGGCGCCTCCCTAGGGAGGTGTTCCAGGCACGTCCAGCTGGGAGGAGGCCTCGGGGAAGACCCAGGACTAGGTGGAGGGATTATATCTCCAACCTGGCCTGGGAACGCCTCGGGATCCCCCAGTCGGAGCTGGTTAATGTGGCTCGGGAAAGGGAAGTTTGGGGTCCCCTGCTGGAGCTGCTACCCCCGCGACCCGTTACCGGATAAGCGGAAGAAGATGGATGGAGAATTCAAACCAATGAAATACTAACCAAGACGCCATACAGTATGAGTTTGTGTCATTTCACTCTTTGACTGGAAGTACTTGTCTGGCTTTAGTTGGATATGAATGTTCAGTTAATAAAGATCTCCTAGCCACAACATGCTCATGTTAACAGTGCACTGATTTAGTAGTTTGGAATACAATAAATCAATTCACTATCTACTTTTATATCTTTGGAGGAAATGCTACAGTTTTTTTTTAGATCAATTTTGTATTGTGTTTTTTTATATTTAGAACATACAGAACATACTGATACAATTGATTCCAGAACAAAAGCCCTCTCCCACCCTCTGCGGTCTCGAGGAAAACAAAAACAAACAAATAAACAAAAAACAAAAACAGAAATCACACCTTGCCTAGTCACTCTGCCTCTAATTCTTGTGATGCTGAGGTCATTAGGACTGATACTTGTGCTGCTGCGTTTTTCCATAGGTCTATAGTCGATGATTTGGCTTTGTTAATCCTTGCTGTAGAGAGCTCAAGCATAACTATGTCTAGAAAATATGCCAACCACTGTTGTATACAAAGCAAGCAGGGGAGGGGGGGGGGGGGGGTGGGGAGCCAGCGCTGAGCTATAATTTTCTTGGTTGCGGTTGAGCCAGCTAGCCAAACTTTCCTCTGTCTCCAAGCAGGTGTAATTTATAGTTGTCATTAAGTAACAAAACAGTGGGAAGTCGAAATCAGTGGGAAGTCGACATCCTATCACATCAGATATTATTGATGTTGTTTTATTCCAGAACTCATGCACCTGTTCACACTCCCAAACCATAGGCAGGAAAGTTCCAGTTTGTTCAGGCTGACAGAACGTGCAATAGGGAGTTGGAATGACTTTAGAGACGTATCTCTTCTGAGGAGTCTAATATGTCCTATGACATATGTTGAAGTGGATCTGCTGGTGATTTGGGTTCTTGGAACAATGGAAAATGTTGTCCCAAACTGTCTCCCAATTAATTGCATTCCCCTCAGGGCTCAGCTCTCGCTCCCATTTCCTTGTTATATCTCCTATAGATACTTGCAACAGTTTAGCATAGATCTTGGATGCTAATCCTCTCACAGTAAAATCAACAAACCATTTAATAACTGGGTGAGCCTCAAGACTGTTTCCCCATGGTACTCCATAACATTTTAGGGCTGAGCTTAAGCGCAGATACAAAAAGAAGGATGTCCTGGGGACCTCAAAACTAGCTCTTAGGTCTTCAAAACTCAACATACCTTTCTCATTGAATAACTGGTTTACAGTATAAATGCCTCTGTCACTCCACTGCTTACAAGCAAAGGGTTTATTACCAGACATTAAGTGTGTATTGTGCCAAATTGGGGTGTTCAAATGCCACTTGTTGATGTAGCATAGTTGCTCCTCCACCTGTTTAAAGTTAGTCAGTGTGTTGGTGATAATAGCATACACTTTTTTGGACACACATCTGCAAAGGCAAGGTCTTGCAGTCTTAGACTTCCAGTGAGGTTTTGCTCTATTTCTCTCCATGGGACTGTAGATGTGGGGTCCATCCACACTCTGAGGGCCCGTAGCTGAAAGGCTCTGTGATACACTTTAAGGTTGGGGAGGGCCAAGCCTCCCGTGTTTGAGGTATGTTGCAGGGTAGAGTATTTTAGCCTAGGTTGTTTATTATTCCAAATATATTGCCGAATTAAGGTATCAAGTTTCTTCCAGAAATTTATTGGTGGGGGTAAGGCAAGGCAAGGCAAGGCAATGGCAATTATGGTGACTTATCTTATTGTTTTCCATAATCTGAGCCAGTGGAAGCATGTAGATGTTGAACAGAAGAGGTCCCAGAACCAAGCCTTGGGGAACTCCACATGTCATTTTTGTATACTCAGATACATTATTGCCTATAGACACAAAGTAGTCTCTATTATTTAGATAGGATTCAAACCAGTTTAGAACTGAGCCAGAAAGGCCAACCCAGTTTTTCAATCGGTCTAGTAATATGTCATGGTCGACCGTGTCAAATACAGCACTAAGGTCAAGTAACACCAAGACTGAAGTTTTGCCACTATCTGTATTTGAGTGGATGTTATTAAAGACTTTAACAAGAGCTGTCTCAGTGCTGTGGTGTGGTCGAAAACCTGACTGAAAAGCATCTAAACTGTTGTTTACTGACAAGAAAAGGGTGAACTGTTGAGATATGAGGTGCCTGATGGTCGACATTTACAGAGTTCGTGTATTTTTAGTCTATTGATACGTGTTCATGGGCACGTTTTTCTCGTTTTTTAAGTGGTGGCCAGCACGAAAATGTGAAGTAATGTATTTCAATGGGAAGCATATTTCATGGCCACAGCACGAAAATGGTAGGGAGGTTGGTCGGGGTAGTGGATGGGTCAAACAACACAGGACTTTCACCCGGGTAGCGGGGTTCGCGTCCCGCATGTGGCGTTTTGTTTCCCGTAGTCTTCCTAATCACAACCGTCCCGTTATTGTCGCGCGTCCCCAGCAGCCGTCTTCCGGCGTGTGAGGCGCCCTTTCCCTGTAGTTTTTTTCCTAAACCCAACCTCCGCCATCCCGTTATTGTGGCGCGTCCCCAGCGGCCGTCCCCCGCGGCCGTCCCCCGCGGCCGTCTCCCGGGGTGTGAGGCGGCCTTTCCCCGTAGGGTTTTTCCTAAACCCAACCTCCGCCATCCCGTTATTGTCGCGCGTCTCCCGGCCGTCTCCCGCCTGCGGCCGCCTCCCAGCATATGGGGCATCCTTTTTGGCCGTCTCCCGGTAAAAAACGAGAAAAAAGTGCCCGTGAACACGTAAAAATAACGTGACATTTACACGTAAAAAATGAGAAAAACGTGCCCGTGAACACGTATCAATAGATTAAAAATAACGTGAAATTTACACGAACTGTCGTGAAACTGGGTTGAAAGTACGCACCATGTCAATAAATTTGGCCCCCAAACCAAGCCTCTCCATTACTTGCCACAAGTAGTTCCACTCTAGGCGGTCGAAAGCCTTTTCCACGTCCACTGATAAAACTGCTGCCGTTGTTGTCGAAGGTTTTTGGCTTCTTCTATTACATAAAATAGTCTGCGTATATTGTCTGCAGCATGACGCTTGGGTATAAAACCTGATTGGTCGGGGTAGACTAGCTTCTCGATAAAGCACTCTAAGCGGAGAGCCAGGACTTTGGAATAAAACTTAATATTAGTCCCGATGAGGCTGATGGGCCTGTAATTTGAGCAATCCGTAGGATCTTTACCCTTCTTTGGCATAACGGAAATCAGCACGGTGTTGGTTTGTTGGTGGAAAGTACCCATCTCTATGGCTGAAGTTAAAGCTTGTAAAATGGTAGGTCCTAATATGTCAAAATACTGTAGAAGAAGTTCTGATGGAATTCCATCCAACCCTGGTGTTTTCCCTTGAATTTTTGTTGAATGGTGCTCTCAATTATTGAATGTTTATTTGTGTTTTCATTAATGATGAGAAAACTTTATTTGTGATTTAATTTGTGATAAATACTGACGAGCCACCTGTCTGTGGGCGTTAATAAAAGTCCTCCTGCACGCAGCTGATTGCAGTTGCAGTGTGAGTGCCATGAGAAGCAAGAACGTCTCTCGTCTTTTCTTTTTCCTCCACGTTCGGTGCTATGAAAATAGGGTTCACAACGAGTAGCCGCTCTTGCAAACTACAATTTTTTGATCGACTGTTGCCCTCCTTACCTCCATATACAGCTTTGATTTAGTGTTTCATAAATGCTTTTCTCTGCAGCACGTGCTGCTCTGCCAACAGGTTATGGGCCCAGAGAAACCCAGAGACAGTTTTAGAGCGTGTTCCCACCGGTGTACCGGTGATAATTAGCATGCTGTTAGCACCATGAGCGGACAGGCTGCAGATACGAGCCGCCACGGTAGCCTCCTATTTGATGGAGATGAAAAGAGTTATGAGTTATGGGAAGCGAAATTCTTGGGTCACCTTCGTTTGCAAGGGTGGACACTATTTTAACAGAGCCCACCACTGATCACTCACACACTGATCACAAGACCCACTCATCTTCTAGCAGCTGAGCTGCTAGAAGATGTGAGAAAGAATGCCGAGGCCTATGCTGAACTCATTCAGTTTCTGGACGATAAAAGTTTGTCGCTGGTGATGCGTGAGGCCGCCGATGACGGGCGGGCAGCCCTAAAGATTTTAAGAGACTACTATCAAGGTAAAGGAAAGCCACGCATCATAAGCCTCTATACTGAACTGACTTCACTTGTGAAGTCAGACAGTGAAAGTGTGACGGAGTACGTGATCCGGGCAGAGACCGCGATCACAGCGCTAAGAAATGCCGGTGAAATATTAAGTGACGGACTATTGGTAGCGATGATTTTGAAAGGTTTGCCAGAGTCCTTCAAACCATTCGCGATCCACGCGACACAGGACCCTTTTTTAGAAAAAAGGGTTAGGGTTAGGCCTATTTGCATATGCGCGTCAAACAGTCCGTAGGCCTACATAGGCCTATTTGCCATGGAATTTGGCAGTAATGGTGGAAAAAGTAACAGACCGGACATAGTAACATAGTAACAGAACATAGTAACAGAACATAGTAACAGAACATAGGACCCTTTTTTTGAAAAAGGGTCCTATGTTCCCCAGTCTCATACAAAGAGGGGAACATAGGACCCAGGGAACATATGACCCGGGGAACATAGACACGCTCCCGTGTAAACTATGGTGCAGTCACTGCAAGAGCACCACTCACCGGGACACAACCTGCAGACGGAAACAGCGCTGGAATCGAGACGACGCACGTAAAGTCTCCAGGGAGACAGATGACCAGGAAATGGAGTATGCCTTCAGAGTGAGTGAGGAGGCAGCAGGAGTCGACATGAGGTGCCTGATGGTCGACTGCAGGGCAACCTCGCACATTGTCACAGACTTTGCAAAGTTTAAGAGGTTTGATGACAGGTTCCTGACCAAGACACACTGCGTGGAGCTGGCGAACGGCAAGCAGTGCGTGGGCGTGGCAGAGCGCCGAGGTGATGCAGAAGTCTGTCTGATAGACAGCAAAGGAAGACACCTGAACGCAACGCTGAGACTGGCGCTGTATATCCCATCCTTCTCACAAGACATTTTATCTGTGACAGCAGCTACTGCCAGCGGAGCGACCGTGATCTTCAAGAAAGGGAAGGACGTTCTGATCCACAAAGACGGTACCAAATTCCATATTCACGTACATGATAGACTATTTGCACACAGTAAATAATGATGATGACGATGAATGTGATGATCAATGCAAGGGTTGTCATGATATGCAGACATGGCATGAGATACAGGGGCACTGTAATTACAATGACATTCAGAGGTTACCAGATGTTGTGGACGGTATGAAAATTAAAAGTTCAAACAAACCTCTACATTGTGAAGTGTGCACTCAGGGGAAGTTTTACCAGACATGAAATAAAGACCCTGATGTAAAGGCTGAAACCCCTCTGAGCTGGTACACACAGACTTGGCAGGACCAATTCACCCAGAGTCTAGAGATGGGTACAGATATGCACTTTCATTTACTGATGATTTTTTCGGTACAGTGTTTGTGTATTTCTTAAAGAACAAAAGTGGCACAGTCCTAGCTACAGAGAAGTTTCTAGCTGATACAGCCGATACGGCAAGGTGAAATGCATCAGATCTGATAATGGTACTGAATTCACAAGGGTACCAGACTTTGCTCATTAAAAATGGGATCAGACATCAAACATCAGCACCTTACTCTCCTCACCAAAATGGGACTGCTGAGCGCAACTGGCGCACACTTTTTGACATGGCAAGGTGCATGCTAATGCTGAAAGTGGTTTGCCAAAACAACTTTGGACTTATGCAGTCCAGACTGCTGCTGTGGTTAGAAATAGGTGTTTTAATAAACGCACAGGGCAGACACCAGTCCAAATGATGACAGGAAGACGGCCCAACTTGTCGAGAATGCAAGGTTTGGATCAGAGTGTTTTGTTTACAAACAAGCGAAAACTTGATCCGAGGTGTGAAAAATGTGTTTTTATCGGGTACGACAAAAACAGTCCTGCATACATTGTCTACTTTCCTGTCAGTAAGAAAGTGCAGAAGCACAGACTGGTAAAGTTTGTAGCCAAGTCAGACGACAGACACAGACTGATTTGGATCTCTTGGATCTGTATCTCATGCCACGACAGACACAGACTAATTTTACACCTAAGGATGATGACTTCATACCAGAAGTCCAGATCACCGTGTTGCAGTAGAACATGAACTTGAAGGGAGCCACCACCAACCACAGACGGTTGGGGTCAAGTGTGAGCCTGGGTCTAGCCGATACCCTTCTAGAGAGAGGAGAAGGCCAGACAGATACACAGATTGCAACGTGTCTAAATGTATGTCTGAGGAGGAGGCTGATCAAGTCCAGAGTAACAGATTACTGTTACCGAGTGATGTGTAACATACCTGTTTCATTTACAGAAGCTGTAACCTCAGATAAATCAAGAGAGTGGGTCAAAGCAATGGATGATGAAATGCATTCACTTAGAGAGAACAACATATTTACCCTGACCACCTTGCCTGAGGGTAAGAAAGCAGTGGGGGGTAGATGGGTGTATGCTATTAAAACCAATGTTGATGGATCTGAGAAGTACAAGGCTCGATATGTTGCAAAGGGGTACAGTCAAACAATAGGTGTGGATTAGAGGAGACATTTTCTCCTACCGCTAACATGACTAGTGTCAGAGTTTTAATGCAGAAAGCAGCACAGGAAAATTAGATTTTACACCAAATGGATGTGAAGACTGCCTATTTAATCAAACATCCCATTGACTGTGAGATTTACATGGAACAGCCGGAAGGGTACAGTTAAAATCTCACACAGACAGAGAGTTGGTGTGCAAGCTAGAGAGGTCATTATATGAGCTAAAACAATTGGGCAGAAATTGGAACAAGTTGTTACATGAGTACCTGACACAAAACAAGTTCTACAAAACCAGGCCAACCACTGTATTTACACAAGGCAAAGAGAACATGAGAAGGTGATCATGGTAATTTGGGTCGATGACTTAATAATTGCAGCAAGTGATGAAAATGCTATGAATGTTACGAAGGACATGCTTACTGCAAGGTTTAAATTGAAGGACTTGGGCAAACTAAGATTTTTTCTTGGCATTGATTTTAACCAGCGCGACGACTGTGGATTTTCCCAACATACTTTGCTTGTACATTGGTACAAGCAAAGTATGTTGGGAAAATCCTGGAAAGGTTCAACATGCAAGATTGTAAACCTTGTGACCAAAAACTGAACTACACAGATGATGCTGCATTGATGAGTGATGTTTCAAGATACAGAGAGGCCACTGATTTATTTGACTGTCAGTACAAGACCGGATTTGAGTTTTATTGTAAGCAAAGTGTCACAGTATTTTACTGAACCTACTGAACACCACTTTGATACAGTTAAACATGTGTTGAGGTATCTAAGAGGCACAAGGGATAAGGAGTAGTGTTACAGGAAATGTGATGAGAACCTGGGCATACAAGCTTACAGTGATGCGAATTGGGCTGGTGATGTTAATGATAGAAGAAGTACAACTGGGTATTGTGTAAGCCTGACGAAGGGCAGACCTTTAGTGTCATGGAAGACCAAAAAGCAGCCCACTGTAGCACTGTCTACTTGTGAGGCAGAGTACCATGCCATACCATGGATGGTTATCCAAGAGTGTCTGTAACTCACACAACTTTTAGATGGCATTGATAAACATCTGTATGCACTACCTAAGCTGTATGAGGACAACCAAGGCACAATTGTTTTAGCTAAGAATCCTGTCATTAGACAGAGGTGTAAACGTGTATATAAACCACTTTGTAGATATACCACTTTATACGGTCCATTGTGAATGAAGGTATTATGAATTGTTATTTGTGTTTTCATTAATGATGGGTAAACTTTATTTGTGATTTAATTTGTGATGAACACTGCCCACCTGTCTGTGGGCGTGGTTAATAAAAGTCTCCTGCACGCAGCTGATTGCAGTTGCAGTGTGAGTGCCATGAGAAGCAGCAGAACGTCTCTCGTCTTTTCTTTTTCCTCCACGTTCGGTGCTATGAAAATAGGGTTCACAACGAGTAGCCGCTGTAACGTGCTGCTCTGCCAACATGTTACGTTCTGCTGATTTAAGTTCCTCTAAGGTTATCGGTTGACCCAGTTCTTCTGCCTCTTCTGGACCCAGAAGAGGCAGAAGAACTGGGTCAACCGATAACCTTAGAGGCAGAAAAAGAAAAAGAAGAGGCAGAAAAGTTTAGTTCTTTTAGGAACTTCTGGCACAACTTTGAGTAAAAGGATTGAAAAGTGGCGCTGATATCCTTAGGATTTGTTGAGATACCTCGGTCTGTGCAGATGCTGTTGATAGTAGGTCTGGATTCGCTTTGTTTTAATTTCAGAGCAAGCAATTTGCTTGGTTTAAAGCCGTTAAAATAGTAATTTTGCCTCACTCTGTGCTTTATGAACTCAGCTCTCCTTAGAAGATCATTCAGCTCTGTTCGACTTGTGACTAGAAGAGTTTGTGTAGATTTAGAAAAACAAGTCTTAAGAGATTGCTCTAACGATTTACAGCGTTCTTCCAACTCTGCTATCCTTGCCTCTCTTTTCCTCTTCAAATTGACCACGAAGGAGGATGTAAAATCTCTAATAAATCCTTTAGTTGCTTGCCATGTATATGCAGGGTCAGAAACTGACAGAAAAAAAAGTCGGTATTAATTGATATAAATTCAGCCAGTTTGGTTCTAAATTCTGTATCAAAAGCTGTGTTCTGGAGAAGGGAATTATTAAATTGCCATCTCCTAGATCTTTCTCCTAACATATCACAACGGAATTTGGTTATCAGCGCATTGTGATCAGACAGAATTGCTGGTTCTATTGCTATCGTGTGAAACATTGTCTTAAGCTCACTGGAGCACAACACATAATCAATGCAGGAGTGGGTGAGGTGGCGTGTGGAAAAGAAGGTGTAATCCTTGCAAGTAGGATTGTGCATCCTCCATATATCTGTAAGATAGTGGGATTCCACAACTGCTTTAAACATGTCCGATATGCGTTTTTGGGCTTTCGTGTGATTGATCCCTGATCTATCCTGATTTAAAGTACTGCATTCATGTCACCCCCTATGATTAATGAATATTCGTTGAGAGAGAGCAATTCATTGGTTAGGCGTTGGAAAAAACTTTCATCATATGTAGCCGGTGCATATACCGAAACAAAGGCTATTTTCCTACTCCTTATTGTGGTACATATATAAGATATCCTGCCTGATATGTCTTTACTGCTTTTGTCTACGGTGAGTGCACATTTCCGCGACAGCAACACGATGGAGCCCTTGGTTTTGGTGTCGTCACTAGATGAGGCAGCAACCTTAAAGTATTTATTTTGTAGACGATTTATATCTCTTTTACGTAAATGTGACTCCTGTATAAGCACCACGTCTATGTTTTTCCTTCTTAAATAGTCCAGGAATTTAGCTAGTTTGATCAGCCCGTTTAGCCCCCTGATGTTAACTGAAAGGATTGAAAGCTCAGCCATCTTCAAAATTTACACGCATACGTGTCTCGAGTACCATACCGGATTTTTCTGACAAATCTCTAGCAAAGGGTGAACTGTTAGCTCTGAGCAAGGTGTGACAAAAACATAAAAAGTAAAATAATTCCCCTAACCCTCTGAGACCGCAGACCCCCTCCCCTATTTGTAAGATGCTCGACCACATCAAACGCAGTTTGCGCAAAACTCCAGCTCAAAACTAAACCTCCTAGTCTAAGTCACAGGTTAATTGAAACAGGTCTAGTGAATTCTTATGTTAAACATGAACAATATTATAAACACCTTCGAACTATTTCTGGACTAAGCTATGTGAAAAACAGACCAATCTAGTTGGAGCAATAAGCAGACTATGAGCTGAACAGACGGTATCCCTCATGTTCTTTCAGTCTAGCTTAAATGTCAACAAACAGACTGTAAACTGACCAGCCAGCATTTATCATGTATTTTCAGTCTAGTTAAGTGTCCCTTTAAAGCTCGGATCCGAAACTTACATACAGTATCTTTAGGATTACCAGCCAGTATTTATCATGTATTTTCAGTCTGGTTAAGTGTCCCTTTAAAGCTTAGTTACGAAACTTACATAGCACATCCTCAGGATTCATCATGTTCCCTTTTTTTTCAGCCCGATTAAGTGTCCTCAAAAGTATAGATAGTAACTTACACACAGCGTCCTCCAGTCAAACTCGGTACAGTGGCCCAAATACTGTTAGTCCACACACCTAATCCTCCAGTAGTCCAGTCCTCCAGTCGCGGCCCCAGCATTGAACGCAAAGTCCCACCGCCGCCCTCCGGTTCCTCGTGGCACGGGGTAATCCATGCATATAGCGCGTCCTCCTCCTCTTCTAATTCCAGCCAGAAAACACTCGGCTCCACGGCTGCAGCGAAGGCGAACTCTCTCCCTCCGTGGGTCGCTCCCAGGGCAGCGCGGCAGATGAACACGTCCGAGTTGCGTTCAGCGTGCAGCTTGTGTTGTGTCCCTTCAGGCATCCGAAGCCGCTGGATCGTAAATGTGACGCAGTCAGATTGGTCCGGTTCACATACCATGATTTCCTGCATTTAAGCACACTTAGCTGCTTCTCCAAGACCCAGTCGATTAATTCCTCCATATTAGAGAACATGTTCACGTCAGTTGCTCCGTTAGCCACCACTCCATTAGCCGCCGACATGCTAGCAAATTTCTCTGAACGAGTAAATAGTTTAGGCGACAACGAGACCCGCTCATTCGTGCCTGCAGGCGTTTCACCGAGTCACCGTGATAACAGACCAAACGATTTGGCGTCGAAGAAAAAGTAATAGACCTGGTTATTTAGTGAAATACGGAGGTGGGTGCCGGAGCTCAATTTCTTGCAACCACAGCGGGTGGTCACGTGCTTCTTCCCCACATGAACATGTTTCAGACTGCAACTCACACTGCTGCTGAAGGCTGGTTCATGGTTCTGTCCGTTTCTTTTGGATTGTCCATTGGATAGCTGTTTCAAGTCCACTCACACAGAGATTCCGCAATAGCTGTGTATGCACGGCACGGCAGCTGGATTCTCTTGATATCACAAGATCACACGAGAATCCATCTTGTCAGGCTTCAGCTGCATCCCCCCACCCCTTTTTAGGGCCCTATTAGAACTGAAGGAATTATTATTAGGGCCCGAGCGCCGACAGTGGCAAAGGCCCTATTGAAACTGAAGGAATTATTATTACAGCAAATGAATTACCTTTTTGAGGGGCTTACCTTACTCAAAAACTCACCAAAATTGGCAGGCGTATCAAGTCTGGTGAAAATTTACGTATTTTAAGGATTTCGGGAATAGGCCCACAAAAATGGCTCGCTAGCACCCCCTACAAAACTTAAAAAATTGAGCCCCTGCAGTACGTTTAACATAGACTAACGAAACTTGGTACACATATGTACCATGTCACGACGTACAAGAAACGTCATTGGAGCCATACCCTAAACCCAACAGGAAGTCCGCCATTTTGAATTGAATGTTCGAAATGTTGGCCATTTCCACATGTCGTACTTTAACGAACTCCTCCTAGAGATTTCATCCGATCAACTTCAAATTTGGTCTGTGCCATCTTAAGACATTAAAGATGAAAAGAAAAACTTTTCGTCATAGGGCATGGCCGTGGCGGGGCGGTCATTTTGTGTATTTCGCCATCGAAACAGGAAGTGGGTGTAAATTGAGTGTACATTGCCCAATTGGTTCGAAACTTTTCATGATTCATAAGACTCTAACTCTGAGCACATTTACCGGACAAAATTGACTCAAAGTCATAGCGCCCCCTAGTGGCAACAGGAAGTACGCCTAAAAGTCAAGGTGCTCTACTTTAACAAACTCCTCCTAGAGATTTCATCCAATGGACTTCAAATTTGGTCTGTACCACCTTAAAGATGAAAAGGTATTAAAAGAAAAACTGGCGGCCATTTTGAGTGTTTAGCGATGAACAAAGAAGTTGTTGTAACTTGAGTGTACGTTGTCGTATCTGCCCGAAATTTCTCACGATTGACAATGATCCAGGCCTGAGGACATCTACAGGCCAAAATTAACTTTTGGTCATAGCACCCCCCACTTGCAACAGGAAATGCGCCTTATATGACAAACATCATCCAATTTACATAAAACTTATAATGTGTGGTCTACATGTGATACTGAGCTGCCCCGTATACTTTAACCACGCCCACTTAATCAGGCCACGCCCCCTTTCATAACATTTGAACCGTTTAAGTAGAGTCTTGTGTCAGGTGTCATTGAACTCAGCAGAGAGTTCCTTCTTCATTGCTGATGGTTTGGCCCGCCCCCTATGCGTAAGCCACGCCCCCTTTCATAACATTTTAACCGTTTAAGGTAGACCCTTGTGTGAGGTATCATTGAACTCAGCAGATAGTTCCTTATTCATTGGTGATGGTTTGGCCCGCTCCCTATGCTTTGGCCACGCCATCTTTCATACATGGTGACCCGTTTATGGTAGAGTCTTATGTGAGGTATCAATGAACTCAGCAGAGACTTCCTTTTTCATTGATAAAGGTTTGCCCCGACCCCTATGCTTTAGCCACGCCCCCTTTAACAGCTAATAAACTGTATGACGTAGCGTCTTGTGTGAGGTATCATTGAACTCAGCAGGGAGTTCCCTTTTCATTGGTGACGATTTGCAGTGTCTGAGCAAATACACAGTTGCAAGGAGCGGCGTTGTTTAAATTTGTTTATCTTTCTTATTTTATCTCTTGGATGTTGTATGTCCTTACTGGTGTGTGTTTGTCTGTGTGCATGGACCTGTGTTGTCTGTCCCCATCTGTTTTGGACCTGAACTGGGTGGGTTTGTGGGTTGGTAGGGGAACTGACATACTGTTTTGACAATGTTTCGTTCGCCATGGCCTCTGTTGTATGTCATTTGGTGTGAAAATTTAAAATAGAGTTGAAAAAAAAAAAGAGTACATTTAATTTCAGTAAAATAAGGTTCTTACCAGTTTCCAGCTCTGGTCACCTGTCAATAAATGTAAATGGACTGTTTTTATATAGCGCTTTTCTAGTCTTAGACTACTCAAATCGCTTTTCAATAGTACAGGAACCAATCACCATTCACACACTGAGGCCGAGGCTGCCATACAAGGTGTCACCTGCTCATCAGATAAACACTCACACACATTTACACACCGAAGGCGCAGCATTAGGAGCCATTCACGGTTCAGTGTCTTGCATCACTGTATTAAACCACCAACCTTACGATTGGCAGACAACCGCACTACCACTGAGCCACAGCCGCCTCGACGCTCTCAGTCAGGGATTGTGATTGATTAGTCCACATCTTCAAAAGGCAGTGAGAGGTATAGGACTACATTTCGATTTGGAATTGACCCAGAATACACATTTCAGAGTAATCCAACTAGCACTGGTGGACCCAGTGACACACACACACACACACACACACACACACACACACACACACACACACACACACCCAAAGCAGTTCAAAGTAGCTACCAGGCGCAGACACTGGGACAAAGACTGGATTCATGCTGCCAAACCTGCTACAGTCAGCTTCCCATTAAAAGGAAGAGAAAAAACACTCTCAGCACCAGCAAAACATGGCAGTAAATTAGGTGCTTGTCTGAGTTCAGGGGCTGGCTGCTGCTGAGTTCAGGGTGGAGACCTCTTCATGCTCTGCACCCGAGGGTCCCCACAGTTAGTTCAGGTGGAAGGCCCCTCTGCACATAGGCTAGTCAGGCAGAACTCCAACAGAGGGGGGGGGGGTTCGGATGGTTCCAAAGACCCCCCCCTCCAGTCACTGCCAAAGGTCCATAATTTAAGTGTGTGTGTTTTTTTTTTGTGAACTAGTCTTTTTGTGGTAATAAACAAGTGTCTTGTGTGTGTGTCTGTGTGTATGTGTGTTTGTGTGTGTGTCTGTGTGTGACAAGCTAATCTAGCACAAATTAGTGCATTAAAAGTCACCAAAATTAAGTATTTGAACCTTATAAGTAAATACAAAATGAGGGAACAAAAAGGTCCACTTTTTGAAGAAAAGAACCCCCCCCCCCAGTATACTGGCCCAAGCAGGAAGATTTAGAGCTGACAGGGAGCTTTCCTGGTTAAAACAATGTTGTAAATTATTTGGTAGCATGTTTCTCATGAAGCATCACAGTTAGAGATTTTTCAATCTTTGAAAGTTACTTGTTGCTGACACAAAAAGCCTGTGTCCATAAGGTTTAAATTGAACCATTTTCATTCCAATAAATGTAACTGTTTCCAGCTGTATTTTGTATCTGTCAGTCCCTCTGAAAGACTGTTCACATCATCGTGAGAAAGTGTGCAAGACTAGCTTCTTAAAAGCAAGTTCCAAAAGCTTCACTAGTTGTGGAACTCCATGTAAGTAGGCTGTTGGTGCAAAAACATTGTATGTCCACAACCGTTGCTTTTCATTTATTTCATTTATATAATATAATATTATAGTTATTTCAAACATTCTGGATATTATTATTTATATATATAACTATTCAATGACATTCATTCTAATTAAACCCATTCCCACTTTTTTTTAACTATTCCTACTATTTCACCTACTTCTAAGAAATTCAAGGCAGCAATCCAGTGTAGCATCAGCCTCTTTTTGATGCTGATAATATAATTTTTCATTTCTTATACTGCACTACAACTTTTGTGTGTATTGTGTGAATTGTGTATATTGATTATGTGTATTGTGTGGGTGGGAAAGAAGATAAATAACCGCTTTTAACTGCTCTTTAATGTTTTACGTAAAGCACTTTGAATTGCCCTGTTGCTGAAATGTGCTATACAAATAAAGCTGCCTTGCCTTGCCTTATCATTATGATTATACTATGTACTGCATATTTTTTTACTACCTCACCTACAATGCAGCCATGCAGCACATAGGTTAAAACGTGATCAAAAGTCATCTTTTCAATGTGATTTAAGGCACAGCAGCTGACTGCATGTTATCTCTATTGCGCTAATGGAGGCTCGGTGCATTAGCGCGGCCTCTGAGCTCTGCTGGATCTCGCCCACTGGTGCCATTCTCCACTCCATTAGGATCTGATTTCCGCCATGGAAACATCACTCAAAGCCCATTTCTCCGTCTTCGCGTCTGTAATGTTTCATCGCTGCCAGCCAGCGTGCCCTTAGCGATCATCCATTCACCCCTCCACCCCTACATCCATCCCTTCATCTCTGCATACAGCTGGGCAGGCAGCCCCACCCAGAGCCAGCCAGAAACCATGATCTAATGTTTATATAGGAACGCCTGCAGCACTGTGGCTGCGGAGGGGAGGGTTAGGATCAGGACGGGACCCATGCCAGGAATTTATTGAAATTTTCTGGTATACAATCCTCTGTTCCAGACTCAAACACTGTGTACAACAACACAAAAATAATACAAACAAATTTGAAAACACACTCATTTCATGAATCACATTAATTTCATGATTAAAAACGACTTACATTTCATGGATAACTTACATAAACTTGGAAAAAAGGAACAAATCCCGCACTCTGCTCTTGCTATAGCATCACCTTTTTTTATAAAAAAAAGCAATGTTTCCATCCCTCCGGAACTTCACCAAGAGTATCTCAAACAACAAACACAACCGGGCTTAAATACATTTTGCCCCTCCCATTCTGTGTTCCCAGGTGACAATCACTTATCAATGGGGGTATGTCTCAATCAACACACGTGTCACTTGTGCAGCATTTATACGCATGATGCTCACTTTTTCTGGCTAAACTCCTCTATCACGGCCCCTGAAAGGACCGTCATCTGGCATTGCCTGTAGCCGGCTCACAGTCACCTATTGGCGGCTTAACAACTGCTGCTGCTAGCCGGCATCCCCAAGCTCTCTAAGGTCTAAATACAACCAGAAACTGCCGCTCTGATTTTATCGTTCTATGGCACTATGTGTTTATGTTACAGCGTTTTACTTAGTTTAAAATACTTATATTTTAGGTATATAATATATGGTCTATTGGTCAACGACACAATGTAGTTTGTAAACAGTAGGAGTAGGACAATAGTCTAATGGTGCAAAGTGCAAAGGCTGATGGAATAAATATGAGATGATTTTTCCTTGTGTTGCTGTATTACTCTACTTGCCTCTGCAAAATGTTCATGTGAGCATGTGTTTTATGACAGACTTGAAAAAAAACTAACTATCCTTGAACGAGTTGACGAGAACTGTGTGAATGCAGCGTCAGTCCTTTTCCAGCAGATTTCCAGCAATTGTGCACAGATACACAGAACAGATGCACTTCACAAGAAACCCATATGGCTCACCGACTTTCACTCTCATGAGCTGTGTCCAAAATCATTTCCTCTGACACATCCACTACTCCCCATACAATAGACAACTACAATAGGTAACTCTATAGGGAGCAGGAAATTGAAATTTCAGATACTTGCCAATGAACCTCACAGACATATGTAGAGTTACACATTTTCACATTGTGTAAAAAGTAGTTTGTTCCATTAACATTGTTCCATTGTTTGTTTCCACTGTTGGAATTTCTTAGGAAACTGTACAGTAAATTTATTTTACACTACATTAATCTTATTATGCATTGTATAATTTTAGTTTTTTTTGTAGTTCAAGTTTTTGTTTTTCAAACATGGTACAGAAACTCTCCATTGACAAGTGAAGTTAACACTTCCTTGAAGGCGGGTACTCTGTTGAAGTTTAAAACTATTGGATCTGCCCAGAGCCACTCTGGATCTGCCATAACCAATCGCTAACGTTTGGTCGTGACGTCGGCTTAGCATCTCTAGCCTTAGCCAACTCTTTCACCACTAACGGAGTGAGCTAGAAAATCAAACCTTTCCCGAACCCCGTGGGGAGGAGGGCCACAACATCATGGCCACCAACAAAACTCAGCAAAGATTGTTCTTGCTCAGGCTTTAACTTCTGGATATTCAGCAGCGTTGCCACAACAGACCGAATGGCTTCGCTCGCATCTTTCTCTGCCCCTATTACAGAACTACAATTCAAACTAGCGCACAACCTCAACGTCATCATTCTCAGCCACTCCCTCTGTTTGCTGATTGGACCGGGACAGATTGGCCGGAGAAAACCCGTGAACATACCGCAAACCCAGACAACATACTGAAGGAAAATGAAAATTGAGGGGAAGTACGTAGGATAATAATAATAATAATAAGCTTTATTTGTATAGCACCTTTCATACACAGAATGCAGCTCAAAGTGCTTTACATTTGGAATATTTAACACAATAATAGAGAAAAAAATAAATAATAATAATAATAATAATCCGAAAAAAAAAGTAGTCAACAAGATAAAATTAGTTAACTAAAAGCTTTCATATACAGGTATGTTTTCCACAAAAAGGGTCACGGTGTATCCAACAAGGCCGATATGAGCATCACATTCACCAGCCAGCTCCAAACAGGTGAACGAGGCCTCTCCACTTCGCCGTTTAAACAAAGTGGAATAAACGTATAAAAGTACAAATCTACACAAAACCCGCAATCAATTAAACTGACATCACATTTATATACATGGCATTTAGGAAACCTCTATTGCAACGTTGGCACGGCAAGATGTCCAGACTAGTGCAGCAGTAAGTCTCGTTTTTTGTGTCGTGCTGCTCCCGAACGAGGGCCGAGACTAAGAGCTACATGAAAAAATATGCACCAAACAAGCCACTTTGAAATGTTTCTGTTTTCATGAAAACAAAAGTTGGGTGACCACCCCTCCCCAGACTAAAAAATGTTGGGTGACCCTCCCCTCAACAAAGAATAAAAAGACATGACCCTCCCCTATTTTCCTCCGGTGGTCCATTCCATAAATACTGAACGGTCCCTAAAGGGCCAGCCATCTTTTTAGGGCCCGAGCTCCGACAGCGGCGAAGGCCCTATTGAAACTGAAGGAATTCTTTTCTGCAAATGAATTGCCTTTTTGAGGGGCTTAACATACTCAAAAACTCACCAAAATTGGCGGTTGCATCAAGCCTGGTGAAAATGTACATATTTTAAGGGTTTTGGGAATAGGTGCACAAAAACGGCTCGCTAGCGCCCCCTAAAAAACAGCCCCTGCAGTACGTTTGCTGTAGACTCACGAAATCTGGTATATGTTACATGTCAAGACGTACAAAAAAGCTCATTGGAGTAATACCCTAAACCCAACAGTAAATCCACTTTCCAATCCATTTTTAATTGAAAGTTGTTTTTGGCCATTTCTACATGTCATACTTTAACGAACTCCTCCTAGAGATTTCATCATTGACTTTTTATGCCTTTTGAACCGTTTAAGGTACAGTCTTGTGTGAAGTATCATTAAGCTCAGCAGAGAGGTCCTTTGTGATTGGTCATGGTTTTGCCACGCCCCCTTTCATAACTTATGACCCGTTTGACGTAGACTATTGTGTGAGGTATCATTGAACTCACTGACGGTTGGTGACCGTTTGCGATGTCAGACGGTCGTGCAAATGCAATGGAGCAGTGTCCGCCAGTAACCCCGACGCATAAGGAGATGCGAGGGCCTGTCCAACGCTGCTTGCAGCTTCAATCTTTTTTTTGTGATCAACTTTTTATTAGCACCTTCAGACATACAAAACAAATTCCACAATGTGTGACAGGTAATATCAGATGGTGCACAGAACAGAGAAACACAAATTGAACAAGAACAAAAACCCTCTCCCATCCCCCACCCTCTGCGGTCTCGAGGAAAACAAAACAAACAAACAAACAGAAACCACACCTTGCCTAATCACTCTCCTCTAATTCTTGTGGGGTTGAGGTCATTAAGTCTATATATTTCTGCTGCTGCGCTTTCCCATAGGCTGATAGTTCATGATTTGGCTTTGTTAATCCTTGCTGTTGAGAGCTCAAGCATAACTATGTCCAGAAAATACGCCAATCATTGTTTTATACAAATTGAGTGGGGGGGAGCCTGTGTTGAGCTATAATTTTCTTCGTTGCTTTAGTCAGTCTCTCCAGCATTTTGCAGCCTTTTTTTGAGATTTTGCGGCCCAAAATGCCTGATTTTGCGGGTGCTTTTGTAAAAAATTGCGATAAAAGTTGTGATGTCTTTTGTATGTTTGTTGCAATGAAGTTGTGGGAGACAGTGAAAGTTGCAAAAAAAAGTTGTGATTTTTTTTTTTTGTATAGTTCTTTAAAAATAAAAAGGAAACTTGTTTCGGGGAGAATAAAACTACTCTGGGCCGAGTTTTCCTAGTAACCTTACCAAAAAGGCTCAGGATGCTGCAAATGTTGGTATAATATGAAAATGGCTGGTGGATTTAAGACAAAAAATAATAATTTGTTGAATGAATCAAATTTGAACATATGTGTCAGTGGCTTGTTGATCTTTACATTGTTAGTTAATTTCCTATTCTGGCCTGGGACACACACTCATACGGTTTGATAAAGTACTTATTGGACTTTAACTTATCATTGCACTTACAATAACGAGAGTAGCTGTCCTCAATTTAGGTCATCTCCAGTTTTTCCTGCATCCACCGTGTGTGTTTGTGTGTGTGCGCGTCAGTAGCGGGGGGAACTGAGCAGCAGCCCCACCCCCACCCGCTACAGACAGCCGACAGGATTGAAACAGCAGCCGCTGACTTTAGAGTGAAAAAACGTTACAGCGTACATTGATGTTAAAATGTATACAGGTTGGCAGGGCGGTCTGAAATGAAAAAAGTTGCGGGAAACTCCGGTTATTGGTCAAATTTGCGGAAAAGTTGCGGTGATTGGTCAAAATTGCGAGTCGCACCAAAGTCACAGTGATTGGTTGAATTGGCGCGATTGCGACATTGCAAGGAGTGACTGTTTAGTTGCTTGCCAAATGAATGCCTGGTCCGAAACTGAGTCAGTATTGATTGCTATAAACTCAGCCAGTTTGGCTCTAAACTCTGCATCAAAAGATGTGTTCTGGAGAAGGGAGTAAATTAAATTGCCACCTTCTAGATCTTTCTCCTAACATATCACAATGGAATGTGGTTATCAGCGCATTGTGATCAGACAGAATTTCTGGTTCTATTGCTATCGTGTGGAACATTGCCTTAAGCTCACTAGAACACAAAATATAATCAATGCGGTAGTGGGTGAGGTGACGTGCGGAAAAAAAGGTGTAATCCTTGCTAGTAGGATTGTGCATCCTCCATACATCTGTGAGATGGTGGGATTCCACAACTGCTCTAAATATGTCTGATGTGTGTTTTTGGGCCTTTGTGTGGTTTCCCCCTGATCTAACCTGATTTAAATCTAGCACTGCATTCATGTCTCCCCTTATAATTAGTGAATATTCATTGAGAGAGAACAATTCATTGGTTAGACGCGAGAAAAGGCTTACGTCATATGTAGACGGTGTATATACCGAAACAAAGGCTATTTTCCTACTTCTTATTGTGGTACATATATAAGATATCCTGCCTGATCTTTACTACTTTTATCTATGGTGATTTCCGCGACAGAAACACAATGGAGCCCTTGGTTTTGGTGTCGTCACTAGATGAAGCAGCAATCTTGTAGTACTTATTTTGTAGGCGATTTACATCTCTTTTACGTAAATGTGACTCTTGTATAAGTGCTATATCTATATTCTTTCTTTTTAGGTAGTCCAGGAATTTAGCTTGTTTGATCGGCCCGTTTAGCCCCCTGATGTTAACTGAAAGGATTGAGGGTTCAGCCATCTTCAAAATATACACGCATACATGTCTCGTTAAAATACCAGAATTCGCTGATAAATTTGTAGCAAAGGGTGAACTGTTAGATCTGAGCAAGGTGTGGTAAAAACATAAAAAATAAAATAAATCCCCTAACCCTCTGTAACCCCATAAGTAAGACCCCATCCCCTATCTGTAAGATACGTGGCCACATCAAACGCAGCGCGCGTAAACTCCAGTCCACAATTACCCCTCCTGTTTAAAGTCACAGGTATGTTGAAACAGGTCTGATGAACTTCTTATGCTAAACATGAACGGTGTTACAAAAACCCTAGAACTAGGTCTCAACCAGCTATCCAATTCTGAGATAAGCTATGTGAAAAATACACCAATCTAGTTGGAGTAACAAACTCTGAACAGTCAGCAGCCATCATGTTCTTTCAGTCTGGCTAAATGTTAACAAACAGACTATAAACTGAACAGCCAGCATTTATCATGTATTTTCAGTTTGGTTAAATGTTCCTTTAAAGCTTGGCTCCAAAACTTGCATACAGTGTCCTCAGCATTTATCATGTTTTGTTCAGTCTGGTTAAATGTTACCAAAACATAGACTATAAACTGAATAGCCAGCATTCATCATGTTCTTACAGTCTGGTTAAATGTTCCTTTAAAGCTTGGCTCCACAACTTACATACAGTGTCCTCAAGTCAAACTTAGTACCGTAGCCCAGATTCCACAGCCGCTGGGTCCGTCAGCGTCGGCCCCGCCGCCGGCTCCAGCACCAGACACGAAGTCCCCCCGCCATCCTCTGGCTCCGTCGTCGGCAACAGGCCTCGGTGCGGAGCGGCCCGTGTGGATGCCATGTCACCCTCCACACCCAACTCCCGACAGAAAACACCTGCATCCGTGGCTGTAGTGAAGATAAACTCTCTCCCTCCGTGGGTCATTCTCAGGGTGGCCCGGTTAGATAAGCGAGTCTGAGATGCCTTTAGCATGTAGCTCGTGTTGTGCCCCTTCAAGCTCCCGATGCTGCTGGATCGTGAATGTGCCGCAGTCAGGTAGCATCAGATCACGTACCATAATTTCGTGCAAGGCACTAATTTCCGCTAGCGCTCTCCTCACTGCGCTGTAGATCACTGATTCAAGCACACTCCGTTGCTTTTCCAAGGCCTGAGCGATCAAGTCCTCCATGTTCGGGACTGCGCTAGCATCGTTGCTATGTTAGCCACCGCTCTGTTAGCCGCTGCCATGTTAGCAGATTTCTCTGTCGGAGTAGATAGTTTAGACGACAACAAGACCTGCTTTTTCGCGCTTGCAGGCATTTCACTGAGTCACTTGATAACAGATAAAACGATTTGGCGTCGAAGAAAAAGGAACAGACCTGGTCTTTCAATGAAATGCGGAGGAAATGCAAGGGGGTAAGCTTCTCCTCGGACCGCGTAGCTCCTATGGCGCCATTTTGATGCTACCAAGCCACCACCTCCCGTTAGCATTCCATTGACTGCCATTCATTTTGGCGCCACTTTGACAGCGGATAACTTTACATCTGAAGCGTTTAAAGACTCTATTTGTCCATTGTTTATTTCTAAAGAAACACGACAATGTATAAAAGGCTCCATTACCTTGTACCTCACGTTATGGCTCCATAGCAGACGTTTTTGTAAAAATAGGCTAACGATTGTGTCATAACCAAGCGACTTACTCGCACAGTAGAGAAATTACCATACAGTACAGGAGAATCGTGCAGGCAGTTTCGTCTCACATTAGCTGTTTAAGTGTAATTACTAATGTTAACTAGCATTTTAGTTAGCAATAATTAGCCCATGCCTATGTTATCTCCTTACATATACCTACGCTCTCCATCTCTGCAAGATTCGGAATGATTGAGATTTCTCTTGGCACAGCACATTTACGTCGTCTCTCTCAGTTGGAGGCTGCGCAGTAACGCTCAGCCATCACCGGAAAAGTGCTTCTAATATCCTTCACTGGTCTCCGTCCAGAGCAACGGGATCTGTTGGTCCATTATATATATGTCAATGGTAAGGAGCTCTAATCTTCTGCAGCCAATGCGGTTGCTGGTCACGTGACCTGCCCCCAGCCATCTTTTTGAAGTGTGGATGTTTTTTTTTCCTCCCTTTTTCTCTCCTATCCATTCATAAGTGTAGGCCAGTACATTCTGCTGAGCCAGGAGGAGACGTGAGGGAGTGCTTTTTCTCCTCCTCAGCCCGTCACTGTTTATACACCGGCCCTGTGTGTTTATTTGGCAGAGGAATTGGCGAAGGAAGAGGGAAGGGGTCTCCCGCTGGGCTGCCTAGTGATGGGCAAGCAGTCTGGAGGAGGGGGGGTTCAGGGGTCTGGTGGAAGGGAACTAGACTCTGGAAAAGTGGAAATGAGTGCTTCTTTCTGGGACATTTTGCTGCTGCTTGAGGGAAAACCTCGTATACGTACATCACATTTAACTTTCCAGGAACTAAGAAAAGCAGCTGTGTTCTTCTCTTCATGATTCTCACATGTCCTCACACTTCAAGGTGAAAATAGCTTGTTTGTTAGCGTCCGTTGTTCAAGAACGATCCATATGACCAGGGTAAGATTTTCCAAAGGGGATGCGTGGGATTTCCCCCTTTCTGGTCTACATATCCCTTCCTCTGCTGAATTATTTTTATCCACGGTGGGGACAAAATGTATCCCCCCCCTCAAAGTGATCATACTTCACCAATAAACCATATATTATATACCTAAAATAGAAGTATTTTAAACTAAGTAAAGTGCCGTAACGTGAACACATAGTGCCATAGAACGATAAAATCAGAGCAACAGTTGCTGGTTGTATTTAGCTGCTACAGAGCTCCGGGACGCCGGCTACCAGCAGCAGTCGTTTAGCCGCCAAAAGGTGACTGTGAGCCGGAGGCACCGCCAGATGACGGTTCTTTCAGGGGCCATGGTGGTGGAGTTAAAGAAGAATTCCGGTTGATTTCAACACGTAGCTCTGCTGTTGGTAAATTTGGAGTGCTGTCAGTAGCGAGAAAAACGAAAACAATCGGTGCTGCCTACACAGTGTTATCCTCCTGCTAGAGTTAGCAGCCAACAGGCTTAAACAGGGCAAGTTTTAAACTTGTTTTTAGCCTCTAAACATGTTTGAAATGTCATTACAAGTTAGTTAGTGTGCAGTTATTCCTACCGAGGGAACACAGCGAATTTGACTGCAGTAGCTGTGACAGAAATGCATAAAAGTTGTGTTAATCCATACCTCTGTTTATTTCCTGGTTTCTGGTGAAGTCCACACTAGTCGATTGCTGGACTCATACAATCCAATATTCCAAAACGTATTTTTCCCCCAAAAAAACGATTTGCCGTGGTTATTTCCATAGTAATGACTGTAGCAACAAACAACCTGACACCACACCACAGCTCAGCCTGCAGAGTGGCCGGCTGGAGTTCAAAAGTTCAACAGCTATCGCGCATGCGCAGTAAGGTTTTCTCGCTACTGACAGCACTCCAAATTTACAAACAACAGAGCTACGGGTTGAAATCGACCAGAATTCTCCTTTAAGCCAGAAAAAGTGAGCGTCATACGGCGATGACAGCTAAGTTTAGGCACCAAAATGGCTTGCTAAGTTTGGGGGAAAAGATCGTGGTTGGATTAAAACACTCGCGAGGAACAAACAAGCGTTTCCTGGGTGAAAGTATTGTGTTTTCGCCCCGAAGGGAACTCTGCTCTCCGGCTTGAAAGTGCTGTGTTTTATGTTGACACCACGTTGTGCTATTTCATGTTGAGATTATTTTCCATTGGATATTGAAGTGCATAAATAAGTGTTTTGGCATGGCTGGCCGAGTAGCATGGTATTGAAGGAAGGAAGGAAGATTTCATTCTTGCATGTTTTGTATTGTTGTGCATGATCCAAAAAATCGACACTCTGGATATGACCATTATAAAAATGATTTGTATAAGCATTAACTGACCTGCTACCTCTATGGTTATGGTAAGTTTAGGAAACTAAAACCACCTAGTCATGCTTAGGGCAAGATTGCAAATGATTGATTTTTTTGATTGATGATTGAAAATCATGTTATGGACAGATTGTGATGGGGGGAAATCATGAATGGTAATTTTAATGATATACTTGGTTAAGGTTCGGAAATGATTGCAATCATGGCTGAAATGTGAAAGATTGCAATCATAGCAGAAACAGGAAAGATGGCAATAATGGTAAGAAATGGTTAGAATGTTGTGGTTTCCCATGTCAAATTCACACTTTTTTGGATGGCCAAACCATCAAACCCCACCTACTCACTATGAGGTTCTGTGTTGTGTTGTAACATCATGCTGCTTCCTCCCTCACTTCTGAGAAACTTTATTCACATGACACCTTGAGCTGGTCAGCAATTGCGATACGATACAACTTTATTGTCAGCCAAGGCTGAAATTCTTTGTGCATCCCTGGGTAGCTTGTATAAAAAAAGAGGACATACACATACATGAGATTAATAACACCAACAAACATACATGAAAAATTACCACAAATGACATATACACATACTTCCAAGTAGGAAAAACAAAGAAGACATGTATAACAACAGAAAATGACATGAACATACACACAGACAATGTCTTGCAGACGTATATCCCTGAAATAAGAATTGCACTGGATTTAATGTAGCTGGTTTAACAATAGGATAGATTGATGTATGAAAGAGAATTGATTGAATATCAGGCTACATCCACACTACTACACTGTTGTAGTACTCAAGATCGGTCTGGGTCTCAAGACCACTTTCTAAACATCTCGGTCTTTTTCTTTTTTTTTTAAGATTATTTTTTTGGGGCTTTTCCCTTTATTATGAAGTGACAGTGGATAGACATGAAAGGGGGAGAGCGATGGGGGATGACACGCAGCAAAGGGCAGCAGGTCGGATTTGAACCCATGCCGCTGCAGGACTCAGCCAACATGGGGCGAACGCTCTTACTGGGTGAGCTAGAGGCCACCTGAATCAACTGCATTTTAACTCGATCTTGTCTCGGTCTCGGATAAAGAGCACTCAAGATTTTATTTGAAGACCGGTCAAGACCACAACCGCAGGGATTTCACTAAATTGCCTGTGCATTTTCTGCTTTATGTGTTAACATCATTACTGTGATCGGATGTAAAACTTCTTGCTTCAAATGCAACCAATAACTTGACTAATTTCTAATTCGGAATTTGCTACTGTTCATCCCTTCTCCCTGGCCCTTTAACATGCACTACCAAGAAAGTGAATGCAGGAGACAGGAGAAGAAGTTGTGGCTGTCTGGCACTGGTCTGGTCTTGGTCTTGTCTCGGTCTCGATACACTCTGGTCTTGGTCTTGACTTGGTCTCACCCTGCCTTGGTCTTGGATTTTACTCGGCCCCAACCCCTCAAAGTCTTTGTCTTGATGGTCTCGATACACTCTGGTCTTGGTGTTGACTTGGTCTCGATTTAGATGGTCTTGACTACAACACTGCTATTACATTTTCATTTAAACGGCCTTTTGAAACAAAAACAATCTCCGTCCTCACAAGTGCTTGAGCTCTAGTAGCAGAACCAATCTCCGTCCATATTTACATGTCTGACCACATGACTAGGGGTGTCCCCAACTAATGGCGTTTTTCCATTACATGGTACCTGCTCGACTCGCCTCGACTCTACTCGCCTTTTTTGGTTTTCCATCAGTGTTGGGAGTAACGTGTTACAAAAGTAACGCAATTACAGTAATGTATTCCTTTTTGCTGTAACGCAGTAATATAACGCATAACTAATTAAATTTCGGTAATATTATACTCGTTACAATCTCAGTAACGCGAACGCATTTTAACGCAACATTTAGTGGTGCATTGGTTTTTTTAAGAATTCACCAACACCGCGACACATTTCTTCACAGGAAAAAAAAAAGCCGTATTATTTTCCTGTCGTTGTATTCGATGGTTGAGATGACTGCAGAGACAAATACATTTGCGAGATGGATATTATTTTCAGGAGTTATTACACTGCGTTGAAGTGAGCTGTCCTGTTTCTGTTCCCGTGGTCAGAACCAGAGACGGTACGGACAGCATGTATGTCCCAACAGGTGACGGTACGTCAGTGGTTGACAGATATAAACATGTCGGGAATTGCTACACGTAAATATCATTGCATTTTTATCAGCCGTGGAGAGTAACTATGCCTGTAGTGGAATGGCTTTGAATGACGACCAAAAACGCTTGTCTTTTACTGTGACCATTTACTGTTCAATATGTTGCAGTTTTACAAACAAGAAAGTGAACAACTTGAGCCTGACGGACATGTTGCATCTCAGTAAGCTAGCAAGAGTAGGCTACACAACAGACAACTTCTGTGTAGCCTACTTCAAAATAAAAGCACTTCCTGTGACGGTTCGCAGTAAAACTAAATTACTGTTAAATAAGGTTGTGTAGGCTACCTTTTCACAAATCAGCTGTAAATCAAGTACTGTAAATAATGTTAATAGTGAGTTTTAATCACACTATAATTGAACATTTCCTTTAGAGTGTTTTAACCTAAACAACATGAATTTCTTATTGAAGTGCTATAAACAAACATTTTACAACAATGCCGTACTTTTAATTGAGTATTTTCATTTTCTCCTACTTGCCTATTATACGTTTTACTTATCTATTTTGTATAGCTTTAGTTACTTTGCATATTTATATTAATTATACAAAATATGAATAATCTATGATGTATTAAAGTGGATAAAGAGGAGACTTTATTGATCCGGTGGTGAAATTCACAAGCTAGCTGCCAAATCAAACTTCCCCTGTTATTTTGGTGAAAGTAACTCAAAAGTAATGCAAAAGTAGTGTAACGCATTACAATTCAGAGACAGTAATAATGTAATATAACTAATTACTCTCAAATGACAGTAACTAGTAATCTATAATGTATTACATTTTGGAAGTAACTTGCCCAATTCCATTACGAAAAAAAGTACCTGGTACCTGCTAACAGGTACTTTTTTTAGTACCTCCTCAGTCGAGGTTCCAAGCGAGCTGAGGCGAGCCGAAAAGGTGACGTGAAAGCGACAGACGGGGGTGTCCTGAACAAACCCGCTATTTTTAAACAGTTTAGCCAGCTGTTTTCTTTTTGCTGTCTCCAGCTTAATTTGAAACAAAATGTGTCTTCTGGCAACACACACCTTCGACGTTCTGTGTGTGTGTCGCGTTAGGTCACAGTAGTTTACTGCGGCGCCGCTTGTTTACAGTTCTGCGGAGGCTCCGGCAGAGCTTTCGCCATAGCCTAACTACACACACACATGGCCGGCTCCACGCACACACCAGTGCACAAGTATAAACATCAGGCCACTTTTACATAGGCTACAGCGAAAGCTCTGCGTGGAGCCGCCACAGAACTGAAACTGAAACTCAAGTGGCCTGATGATGTGCTCTGGTGTGTGCATTGATACGGCATAACGACCAGCCACGCTGAGGCGGTACTAAAATCTGCAATGGAAAACGGACGCACAGTGTGTCGAGGCGAGTAGAGTCGAGGCAAGTCGAGCAGGTACCATGTAATGGAAAAACGCCATAAGACTTCTCATAGTCTAATTGGAATTGTCAAGTCTTGCCTATTGTCGACTGATCGTTGAATCATGTGGGTGGGGGCGACCGTCTGGTCACGGATCATGGAAAGTGAAACTTAAATCTGTCACGTGGTGGTTGGATTTATTTACCCACTTTAAAAAGATTTATTTAAAACTTCAAAGATTTGGGACGAGACAAAACCGACCATAGCGAGCACGGTATGTGGTCGAGTGTCCTAGAGAGTGACTGAGCGTCGTTAATACATAGCAGTGAATCAAATGCAGCTGTAGCAAGTATCTCACACTCATATTTAGACCCAACAAATGATATCCAGGTACAAAAAAAGCCTGAGAGTTGGATGTTTGAACGGAAGTACAAAGAGTCGTGAGATGATACACCCTCTCTCGTCTCGTCTCAATGGTGTTAGCTGGCAGGTTTCAGAACGCTGCAGACTGGCGTGTTGCAAGTAGCTGCAAGTTTACACTCGTCTCATCCAGAATCTTTGGTCTGAACTGGGCTTTACGGCAATGTGAAGATTCAACTGTGAGACTTGCAGTCGAATCAGGCTCCTTCGATTGAAGCATTCAACTATTCAGGGTCACCCCTGCACATGACCATTCATGTGCAGGGGTATATGAGGTGGAACTCTTACTGAAGGGTGTGTAAGCCTACCTAACCAATAATCATTTCCAAAGGTTCCCGTCCAGACAACTAACCAACCCTGGAGTTTTCAAACCAAAACAGGGTCAGCAGTGTTTCCAAATGTCTCCGCTTAGGGGCTCGGAAACGCCATAAACGTTGCAAAAGATATTTGTTTTGTAAAACCAAGACAGAGTGGATTTAGCCTCAGAAGAGAAGGAGAGGGAGGCAAAGACAAAGAGCTGGGTTGTGGCTGGATGTCGAGGGGAAGGAGGAGGAGGAGGAGGAGGAGGAGGAGATGGTGGGATGAAGGAGGAGGAGGAGGGTGAACGGTGTGCTGTTGTGCATGGTGGGCCGCCAGCTCCAGTTGTCCTGCCGCTGTGCTGCTTGGCTCAGCCAGCGTCTGGCAGGCAGCCAATCACAGCGCAGGGAAGCAGTGCCACTTCAGTTCAGTGTGTCAGAGCGAAGAAGGGAGGGAGGGAGGGGATACAGAGATGGGATGAAGACGAGAGGAGCGAGCAAATAGAAAGAAAGGAGGGACGCATGGAAGAAGCAGAAGGGGGAGAGAGGGATAAGAGGAAAAGATGGAAATGGGAGGAGGCAGAAAGAGAATAGGGAGGGAGAGGCAGCCCGTGCTGCATCTATACCTGCATATACCAGCACATAGCCTGCACCATTTCTAAATAGGGCAGCATAATATGTGGAAAACATGTGATATGCGATAACGTTGTTGATGTAAGGATATTACGTGCGATAAATAAACAGATATTAAAGTGTTCTCAGTTCTGCTGCTTTCAGTATTCTGCTAAAATACAACAAAGTGCTTGTTGAATTTAACAAATGAAATGAAAACAAAATTGAATTTCATGAATATGGACACAAAGTTTGTATGTTCGATGTCATCGGATTTTCTATCGGTAAACGGCTTATAAGATAAACGCTGATGGAAATGTTATTTGCTGAATAAATAATAAATTGCAATTACGTTTTTCATTTTATGGTTGCAACCCGCCATAAAACTAGGAACAAGGAGACGAGAGACCATTGTCTTTTGTCGTTTCCAACCCACAGGCCGCCTCTGTTGTCGTCTGGCATTTCTGTGCATCTGCATCATCATAGCAGTGTTGATAGAGTCGTCGTCGTCTTATTATAGCTTGATATGTTGCTATCAGCTGGCACATAAGCACTATTACAACATGTGCAGTATTAATCATTTGTAGGTAGACGGCACAATCCATATGGGCTAGCAAAACTTTATTCGCAAATGTTAGCTTGAATGTTGTGCGATTCAGTGCGAAAATAAATGGATTTCAGACATTTATTTACTATTTTAATCATATATAACATATATAAAAGACTTTGGTAAACTTATTTCAAGCACCAAAACAACTCGTACAACACATCATAAGTTAAGGTTTGTTTTCAAAAGAGATTTGAGGGATTTCCAAAAGCCAACATCAACGTTGGAACATTTTGATTTGAAACACATGGTGATCAGATATATGCAAATACCCTAAAAAGGTAAATTTAACAAGATATGTGAGAATGCCCCTAAGGGTTAGAGGGTTAGGCTGAATCTCATTTCTCTGTCTTCCCCCTTCCCCTTTGTTTTGCACGTTAACGTGAGAGTAAGGTCTATCCCAATTCTCGTTTTGATTTTGGCTATGGGGAGGGGTAGATACCCCTTAAAACAAAACAAAGTCGCGAGCTTACTTAAACCGAGGGGTACCCAGAATACACTGTGCAACCGGCAACAATGGCGGCCAGATCAACCAGAGAGTCCCATAAATGTAAGTATTTTCGGCTTAAATAATTGATTAAAAAATTACAACAGTCTTGTTTTGTGCTCTACACAGTCCTGTACATATATATTTGCAACCATGTTCTTAATTGAAACATTTTTAAAAAATTGCTAGTTTGCTAACGTTTCATTGCACTAAACTCCATTAGCAGCGAATTTCGTTTGATATTAGTGCATAACACTACTTGCTTTGGAGACATTGATACATGCTTTACATATTACCATCCTGTATTACACAGGGATGCCGGAGGAAACCCGGCAGCTGATCCACTTTCGGGCTGAAAACGAGCAGAAGTTTCTTAAATCAAAATATGCTGCAAAGCAACTATGGGAGTGAGTCATGCGTTCATGTTGTAGCCATTCATTATTGTATTGGTACTGTATTATTGTAATCATTTGTAATTCATTCCTGTTCATGCACCTGTATATTGTTGTTCGTTATGATACAGGACACTAATGAAAGAAATGGGGTTGGAGGGAAAAGTTACTGGCCAACAGGCATCAGACACAGTCTGATGTCTGGAATTTCAGAATAGCTGTAGCTTTTTTGTTTGTTTGTGATCTTGTGTGTCTTTTTTTGAGTTTTATACATTTGAGTACCTTTTTTATCTGTGTGTGACATGTAAGTTATGGTTCTAACAGTTGATAATGGTTATGTAATATAATATATTTTTATATATGTTTTTGCCTGTTATGTTTACTTTATTGAGCAATAAAGACAGATTTTTGTTAACAAAGAGTGTTTTTTTGAACATCAACGACATTCAAAACAGTGATAACTGAAACATATACAACACACCATGTAGTGTGTATAAAAATATTTATTGCAAACAGACCTAAGTAGAACACAGATAAGAACATCTGCATCTGCACCACCACCACCAAAGTGAACATAAAAGAACTATAACATATATACATGCATATGACACTGTTGTCAAAACCCACGCAATCGACATACACACACTTGCAGATGGCATCTTGGAAGTTTGTGATCAATTGTTGCCTCTGGTGACGTAGCAGCCAGCTAGCGACGATGTATGGTGACGTAACCGTAACCAAGTGGTGTCTCATTTCTTAGGGATATGTTTTCACCCCTAGCCTACCACTCTGTTTTGAGGGACAAGGGCTAGTGGTAAAACAAAGGTGTAGGGGAAGGGGAGAAATGGGATTCAGCCTTAAAGTGTAGTTTTCAGCTGATATTTTCATATCTCATTTCAAACCTCTGAGTGTCTTTCCCGCTGTGTTTATTGTGCCAGTTGATGTCGCGATAACGATAAAAAAACGGTATATATTGTGCAAACACTTCAAAGCAGGCTGCCCCGTTGCATGTATGTGGAATAAAAACCATTCACTTTCTCCCGCACTAACATCAAGAAGTAGATTAAAAACAACACACACACAAAAAGAGAATACATGCATACTGATGAGCTCATATCCAACTTCAGTTACCTTTCCCTCTCCAGCTGTCAACAAGAAGAGGAAATCATCCTTCCTTTATCATCTGTTATTTGCCAGAATGCCATGCAGAACACGCGCCAATTATGTTCTTGACTTGAAAACGATTTCATCCTACTGAAGACATCCTCAGTGACAGCTCCCGTCGTCCAAGCCTCAACTCTTTCAAGGGTTTTTGTTTGTTTTGGTTTCTGCGGTGTGTGGATTAGTGGCAGGAAGATTAATACTACTTACACACCGAATGATTCCCCTGATTAGAACAAAGAGGCACTTCAGTGGTTGCATACACAAAAAAACTGTAAGGAAAGAAGCTTTGCTGTGTAGAAATGCACCACAACCCAAACCAGTGTCCCATTTTCCTTTGTCTAACCTTGAGTCTGGATCGGGTTAAAGTCTGTGGTTTACACACACACACACACACACACACACACACACACACACACACACACACACACCAGTTTTGTCCTGCTAACCTGCCATAAATAAACCAATAGCTCACCTTTTGCACTACCACAAAAGAAAAATGCCTGCAACAAACCATTATGTGTGTGTGTGTGTGTGTGTGTGTGTGTGTGTGTGTGTGTGTGTGTGTGTGTGTGTGTGTGTGTGTGTGTGTGTGTGTGCTACGTGCCAGCCGGTCCCTAAACCACCCAAGCACACTACATCCTTCCATCTCCATCTGATATATTGGAGGTTCCTGCCTTTTTATTCCACTCCACAGCTTCAGGAGATGCATTTTGTAACACAATGAAACCTACCTTAGCTGGGTGTCATTGCCGTGTTTTCAGGGTGCGATTTGTGGAAAAAGCAACATGCAAGAATTTAATCCCTCTTTCATTACCATGGATACAGTGCCACTAGGCCAGCCATGCCAAAACACTTATTTATGAACTTCAATATTCAATGGAAAATAATCTCAAAATGAAATACCACAACGTGGTGTCAACATAAAACACAGCGCTTTCAAGCCGGAGAGCAGAGTTCAACAAAATACTTTCACCCAGGAAACGCTTGTTCGTTCCTCGGGAGTGTTTTAATCCAAACCACGGTCTTTTTCCTAAACTCAAAGGACAATTCCGGCGCAAAATGAACCTAGGGGTTATTAACAGATGTGTACCCACTCTGTCGCTCTCTGGGACATGTTTTCATGCTAATCGAATGTGTTTGTAGCTTGAAAAACGCTAGCACGGACCGCTGATTAGCTTACAACGCTAGTATTCGGGGCACAGGGAAAGTAAAAACAAATCATCATCAAATAAATCGCTATTTATACCACTAAAAAGGCTCAAAATATCACCACACTTCAACGGTAGCATAATGAGGGTCCCTAAATGTTAACTGAAGCATTGAGAACTTTGTAAGTGTACAGACAGTTTATTGAAAAGATATATTATAAAGACACTCGCGTTCATGTTTACATGCCACCGACGTCTTGAAAACCAGTCATGACTTACAGCTGGCGATGCAAACTAAAATCAAAAGCAATTTGCTCAATATATCTGAAATAATCGCACTCTGCATAACTTGTCTAGTGTACTTACTCAGTGGATAACTGTCCATCTGGTCCCTCCAGTCTGGGTTGCCGTCTCCAATTTATTTTCGGGACATGGAAAAAAGTTTCAAGTACAGCCCTGTTTATCAGAGAGGGGAAATCTTCAGACTGCACAAAACACTGCGTCGCTTGGGTGTCGCGACGTAACAGGTCCCACTCCGTGCAACACAGACATTCCTGTTCGGTGGCCATAGCTTCACAATGTCCGCAGGTACACCACCAGTTTCCCGAAGTACGAGGCTGTGTTGCGGCATTGACTACAGGTAGCTCTCTCTCTCTCTCGTAGCCCTTTCACGGAGCTCTCGCAGCTCTTCGTTCAATAAACTGTCTGTACACTTACAATGTTCTCAATGCTTCTGTTAACATTTAGGGACCCTCATTATGCTACCGTTGAAGTTTGGTGATATTTTGAGCCTTTTTAGTGGTATAAATAGCGATTCGTTTTTACTTTCCCTGTGCCCCGAATACTAGCGTTGTAAGCTAATCAGCAGTCCGCGCTAGCGTCAAACACATTCGATCAGCATGAAAACATGTCCCAGAGAGCGACAGAGTGGGTACACGTCTGTTAATAACCCCTAGGTTCGTTTTGTGCCAGAATTGTCCTTTAACTAGTCGTTTTGGTGCCTAAATTTAACTGTCATCTCCGCATGACACTCACTTTTTCTGGCTTAACTCCACTACCATGGCCCCTGAAAGTACCATCATCTGGCGGTGCCTCAGGCTCACAGTCACCTATTGGCGGTTAAACGACTGCCGCTGGTAGCCGGCGGCCCAGAGCTCTGTAGCAGCTAAATACAACCAGCAACTGCTGCTCTGATTTTATCGTTGTATCAATGTGTTCATGTTACAGCAATTTACTTAGTTTAAAATACTTCTATTTTAGGTATAAAATATATGGTCTATTGGTGAAGTAGCATTGATCACTTTTTGTCCCCACTGGGGATAAAAATTATTCAGCAGAGGCAGGGATATGTTGACCAGAAAGGGGGAAATCCCACTCATCCCCCCAGGCAAATCACACCCTGCGTTTTTTAATTTCCTGTAGTAGGATTGTACTTGAGGCTTTTCTACTCTGACAAAAATAGCAGGGAAATTATTTTATTTCAGCTTCATGATACCCTCTAAACTGGTTGCACAATATATTGTTTTTTTTATCGTTATAGCGATATCAACTGGCGCATTAAACACATCGCGAAAGGCTGCGACATATCCCGAATGACACATTTTTTGTGTTAGTTTAGAGAAAATATCAAAATATCAAAATAATAAAAGTGCACTTTGAAATGTGTATATGTATTTTTTTTAAGTGATGCTTTTTATATTCAGTTCATCTGGTAAGATTTGTAACCTTGTTAATATTCTTTGATTACTTGTATCAGCACTAGTATTGAAAAGTTTCAAATGATAGCAGCCTATAGGAACCCTGATGCATCCAGGGTCGCTCAACATTGTAAACCGGGGCGGCCTCTAGCTCACCCAGTAAGAGTGCTCGCCCCCCATGAGTCCTGCACAATTTGAATTGTAAAACCATTTTTACGGTACCATGGCAGTAACAATATTTGAACATGTTGGAATATACAGTATATCTCAACGAGTTAGTAGAAATGACAACAATTCTGTTGGTGCATCCACATGACACAAGCCTTCGGTGATCCCGCACCACCCCCACCCCTCCTCCACACAGTTATTAGTAGCCAAGGAGGACACGGAGGATTAAAAATACATGATGAACTCTTCAGAAGAGGTCATTATCTTCACTCGAGTTTCTGCGCGAAAGACTACACCAATTTCTAAACACAGCCAGACAAATACAGAGAGAGTTTTGTGGAACTGATAGTCTTAATTAACTTTGCATTAGTCTCGCTTTGCCAGACCTTCCTCCACCGCAGCGCTGCACAGGAGGGTCTGGCTAGTCCACACAACATTCCGGGATGGGAGAAAAACGTGCTCTGGTTTATTGGCATTTCTTTCAACCAATCACAATCGTCTTGGTCAGCGCTAAGTGCCATACGGAGCAACGCGCCGCTGCAAAATAGCCTCGGGAAGGAACTTGTTTTGGTGGAACATGTGTACGTTCAAAAGTTGTTTTAGTCGTGCAACATAAAACTCAGATAGACAGATAGTCTAGCTAGCTGTCTGGATTTACCCTGCAGAGAGCTGAGAAAAGGTTAACCATAGTCCTCATAAATTTACTGGAGTTTAAAATGCCAACACAAAGGAAGCCCAAGGCAACGGATATCCGGCCTAAATGAGTGAAACCCATCGGAATTTCCGTCTGCAACGGAGCAATCCCGGAAGCGTAACGTCGAGGATATAGACTAGCTTTGCATCAACTCATTTGGCAATGGCTTTAATGTAACAAACGTTCATTAATGTAAAAAATAACGCACTAAAGCTTTAACAGCGGTGTGGGGGGGAACTTCTTTCTAACTACGGATGCAAGGGTAAAGTATTATGTAAGTTAACGTTAGCTCTACATGCTTGTGCGCATTTGATGTTGAGTTTTTATAAGCTGCTAGTTTGGGTCTCTCTGCACAAACACAGCTTACACTGCATAATAAAGCTGTTGCCTTTCTTGCACCTGAAGCCAAAGTGGTCGCTCAAATATGGCCAGGGGTTCACTTTATTTCCTTTGAGTTCAACTTCAGCAGAATTTAACAGGATTTCGCTTATAGCTTGTGATTTTAGCATTAGTGAATACAAACTGCCGCTGCACATCCTGACCATCATCCACTGCAGTGGCCTAGTTTCCGGGGCGCAATTTTTTCCTTGCTTTTTTTTTTTTTAACTCAGTAATGGATGTGCGAGGTGTAGCGTTTGAAAAGACGTGTGACGTGAGACGAGAGACGTGTATGATGGGCTTATGGTGTTGTCATTTATACATATGTCTATACATCCAGACCATTCAACAAAATAATAACAAAATAGTCTATTTTGTTATTATTTTGTTGAATGGTCTGGAATATTGTGGTTACTGTGTCATCTTTTCTTGATTTTTGTCTGGGTGGGTGGTGATGATGAAGGGGGGCAGGAGGGGGGGTGTTCATGTTGCAAGTTGTATGTTTTGTATGTTGTTCAAAAAAATGTTATCACAAAAAAATGTAGCAAGGTACAATGCTTCAAATAAAACATACTTAAGTAAAAGTACATCTTTTAAAAACTACTTTAAAAAGTAGAAGTACGGAAGAAAACTACTCAATTACAGTAATGCAAGTAATTGTCAATTTGTTACGTTCCACCTCTGCCTATGGGAGTATGCATGTGTGTGTATGTATATGAGGTCAGGGTGTGACGGAGGAGTGTGCAGACAGGCTACTCTATATCTTGTGACCTGCAGTTCACCATGACCCAGTGTTTGTGTCTGTGTCAGCCCTGCAGCTACAGCACAGTGACTGGCAGATCGATCACTAAGCCCTGTCTGTCTCCGTCGCTCTCTCGGTAAGAGCAGAATAAGCTTTTCTTCCTCTCATTAAAAGGCATACGGGTAATCGCCTCTAAGCAGCTGGCTAACGCCTAATACCAAACAACAAGTATCAGCCATGGCGCTGCGATCAGCGTCTGTCTGAGCTTAAGAAAGAGCAGTGGACACACTGTGGGCCTGTGCAACGCCCCGATAACACCAGGCTCTTAATTTAATTCAGTAGCACTTTATTTTATCAGGCCCTCAAAGCTTAGGGAACATTTTACACCAGCTCTGTGGACACAAACAAACGGTAGAGAGATGGAAATGTACAGTAGATAAACTCAGCTGCAAGCAAGTCTTGCTTTGGGTTTATTTCTCTACAAGGAACAGAAGCAAGGATTCAGTGCAACGGTCAGGTGCAGCCAACTTAAATACAGAGATTTTATTCAAACAAACTGACAGTAGCTTAGCTTAGCTAGATATCACAGCTACATAATCATCTGATTCGACATGTGTTGGATATCAGATTTGGTACTGAGATAGAATTATGTTTTTGAGAGATTTAGTCACATAAGATAACTAAACAATCTTTGTAAGAAAAAAGATGAATACACATTTTCAATTTCACATTATGTTCTACTATATTTGTGTGTGTGCTAATGCTGAGTAATTCCAGATGTTAAATATAATATTGTAATAGTTGTGAAGGCAAGTCAATTCCCACTTTGTAGCCCAGAGCAGTCTCAATTTATAAGCCAAACATGGACAAGAGCTGAAAGTACTTAAAGCTGGGATAAGCAGTTTATTTTTTTGTGTTGTTGGGCAAAACTTCCATAATAATCTTTCAGCATATTGTAATTCAAGCGGTCTGAGAAAAAATCCTGGTTTGGATGGCAGCAGCCTGCTACGAGGACCAGAGGCCGATGCTGTAGCACTGCCTACTGGTGTGAGAGGAAACGTAAATGCAGTAGACCAGCCGGTAGTTTAGCATTCTGGTAAGCGTAGCTCAGCGCTGCGGCTAATTCAAGTTCATGTTTCTGTATACAGAAATATATATATATACGAATCACAGTATGTCATCTGAAAAAGCTTTACAAGAAAATGGAACAGTCATTCTCATAGAATTGCCATTATATAACAGCATGCTATTTGGATGAAATTAACGATTAGTGCTGTAAATGTTACTGTATGAAGCTGCAGGAGAAGGTCTCACTCTACATCAAATTCTGGCGTTTAAAAAAAAAAAGTTATTATACCTCCTGCAGCTTTAATGATTTAATCTGCTGATGAAGAATATGTGATACGATGGAAAGCTCCAGAACAACCATGGACCTTGAAGTGAGATATTTTTGTCAACTAATTTTGTGATTAAATTTACCTCCGACATATTAGCATGTGGAGTTGTAAGGTAACTTTTTATATGGAAAAAATGATACTGTATATCACTGGGTAATTATCTTTTGAATCAGTGGTTGGGACCCCACAAGGGGTCGCAAGTTATTTCTAGCAGTGTGAAGAGGGCTTGGAACCTTCATCTTAGGAAATAAGATTTGGAATGATCAGGCAATATGTTTCTATAGGCCATTTTTCCCCAAGAATTTCCAGACATCTCTTTGGGAATGACGATAAAATACATGAGTACAATATGAGTCAAAATCGTATCAAATGTGTGTCAAAAGTGTTCGTCTATCTGAAGTCCAAGATTTTTTTTTTAAAGTACAGGAAACATTTAGCCTAAATAGAATTGATTAGATTGAGGACTGCTAGGAATTGGGAGAGGGTGGTAGTGGGGAGGGGGAGGGGGGGGGGGGGGGCTGAGGTGTCAGATATTAACAAGAGGGTCCCATCCCATCACCTCCTCCAGTCCCGGAGCGGCTCCTCATTAGCATTGGCATTGTGCTCCAGGAGTGAGGTGTCAAAGCAAAGTGCTTCTGGTCTCAACGGTTTTGAATCGGCTTGAAATCCCCTTTGTGTTGGCCAACCGCCCGAGCCCCCTACCCACCCCCCACCATCCTCCCGCCTCTCTCGGTCTATGGCTATCCACAAAAGCCACCCTGCAATGTCCTTAAAGTTTAGGCTTCATAATGCCACACATTAGTGAGAAAAAAAGCCGAAATCATATGCTAACGGCCTGTAGCTATTGTCATCAGCACTGCACTGCTGGATCTGAGGTGTATTAAAGGCCTTTTTCTTTTTTTTAAATGATTAACACTCACTTAGAAAAAAAATAAGAAAAGATGACCTAACAACTATACATTCAAGACAATATAATAAAATAGTTACCAAATAGACCCTAAACTGCATACCAAATAAACATACTGTATGTTTATGTAATAATACATAAACATACAGCACACAGCTATTTAAAGACTTTTTTCAAACATTTTTACATGAAGGCCAGAAGGCTTTCCATATTCCAATAGGCCTCCCTTACCAAGATAAAATAAAAATGATTATCACTGTATAATAAATGTTAAAAACCACCTTAGGAATCAGGGATCAGAAGACTTTAGTGAAAGCAACTGCTCACACACAAGAGTATTTGAGTTCATGGTAATTAAAACAATAACCATATCATCGCTATTTGAAAAGCCTGTATCTCCAAAACATCAACTTTTCATGAGCTTTGTGTCAATGCATTTTTCACAGAATTCAATGGATTTTAATATGGTTTATTTATAGCTTGTAGTTTGTCTGAAACACTCAAAATCTAAATTTGGTGCCATAGCTGCAAGTCCCAATGTGAATAAATATACATTTCATTTTCAAAAATGATCCTAACTCAAGATTCACTTACTTACTTTTCCAGAGCTTGCTGAAGAAGACCCTCAAGTTTTCCAATTCCAAAATCTTCTTCAGCAGATGGAGCTTGCTCAATTATCATGGAGATACAATAAATATCTCCATTTTATAAAAACAGTAAACGTTTTCAAAATAAATAAATAGTGATTGTCGCAAATGAATTAAATCTGTTAGTTGATTCTTTACGTTTATGCTTTTAGTCCTGGTATTCTTAAAAATGTTGTCCACTTACATTTTCTCATGAGCTAATTTACTCTTTCATAGCCTTTATGTTCTGTTTAACATACTCATATGTATTGTAGTATGAGACATTATGCTGAAGAGTTTTTATTTACATTTATTTTTTTTTTCAAATTAATGATTAATGAAAAAAACTACTTAACAAGAGTTGTGTGTACTGACTTAGCCAGTGCAGTGTCATTAATCTAGTTTCCTCTCTAAAGGTTAAAAAAAGTTATCTAATTTTAAACTAACGTGATGTACAGTATGTGTTTTGAGCGGTTAACTAGCCTGAGGCCCAGGTCACAAGGGCCCCAAACACAACATTAGGGTTAATGTGAAATGTTTTTCCCCAATCTGTACACTTTGCTGACAGGTTAAATGTCCCTTATATTCAGCTCCAACTGTTGGTTGTTTATTGTTGTCTGTAACTGCAAATCAGCAAACGTTCTTTGGCAAAAAAAAGGGTGGTCACGGTTGTGTGATATTAATAAGAGAGGAGGTCTTAAACTCTTAATCATGAGATGTTTGTGAAAGTTCTCTACTCCAGAGTGAAAAACAGATTTACAGATATAGTCCATAAATATGTCTATTGATTTATCGAGTTTATATTAGTGTTTATGTCCATTGTTGTGACTTCTAACCGTATGTGACAGTAGGCTACGTAGGCCTACTGTATATTTCATTGCATTAAACATCTTATAGAACTGCCTGATTTTAGAGCAAACAGACAAGGAGTGAGAGACAAAGAGAGAGACAGAGAACAAAGAAGCGGGCGTGTCTTTAGACTTAACCTCGCCCACTCATCGCCCGTGTAGCCAATCAGCTCTCGGATATGCAAATGACCTCGCGGCACCGCATCGTCCCTGCCCAGGCGGTGACGTCACCCGCACATCTCTCTGTCTGGTTCTGCAAGGACTCAGACAGAAGCAACAGAGGACTTGAGGGAAGCCAGCTGGGGAGGGACCCTTTGTCAGGAAGGAATATTATTACTATCTTCACTGCCGGCTCTGGAATAAATACGTTTTTTCGTCCCTGTTTTTTTTCGTGCAACAGCACAGCCCGGGTCGGCTAGGACCAGGACTTCCAGTTTTTTTTATCGGGAAAACAAAGGGTGTGGATGTTTTTTTGTAGCTCCTTGCACTGTTTTTCTTTCCTCCCGCAGCCACACTGATTTCCACTGACCAGTTGTCTTTGAGAACCGGGTCCGGTTCCTCTCCCCTCCTCCTCCCCTCTCCTGTCTTCCTCCCCCGTTCACTCCTTCTTTACCCTCCTTCCGTTTTCCTTTTATCCGATCCCGCAACGCTGCAAAGTCGCAAAGATGCCCAGCTCGCTCTTCGCCGACAGCAGCGTCCAGGGAGATGCACTGGACGACCAGAGAGCCCTGCAGATCGCCCTGGACCAGCTCTCTTTGCTCGGCTTGGACAACGACGAGAACTCCCTGTACGACAACCAGGAGCCCCGGAAAAAGAGCGTCAACATGACCGAATGCGTACCGGTTCCCAGCTCCGAGCATGTGGCTGAGATTGTGGGCAGACAGGGTGTGTGTTTATCTGTTTCTAGTCAGTTAAGCTTTATATTTGTCATGTTTCGCAGCTGAGTAGTAACGTGAGCTACACGGCCATGCACCCAAACACAGGTATGAGCACGTCCCGAGCTATTCTATCCTGTGTGGGAGGACAAGAATGCCAATACACGCCGGAATACTGCATACGTCTTATCTTAACACAGCATTGCTTCTGTGCACAAGCACTTGACCTGCCTTTCAATATCTATTATCTAAATGTGAAACTATACTCGTGAATTCGGCATCTCTATAATCCAACAGGCAGTAAACAGTTCAATAAAACGCGAACTTTTATTAGTGTCTCGCCAGTTAGTTACACATTGTTCCTCCACAGTTGTGGGCGACAGCGAGTAGCATAAACCAATTCAAAAAGTTGACATTTAAGTAAAATAAAAGCCTTTTTAGATGTTTCTGTATATGCCGAATTGAGTGCGCCGAAAAAACTCTGATAAAATACAAAGTCATATTTTCTGATGTGTATGCTTTTGTAGGTATGTAAAGGTACACATTTAAAATGTAAAAAAATTGAATGGAGTTTAGTTTTGGGAAAAGAGAACGGTACGTAGACTAGCTAAGTAAACTCCCTGCATCTAAATTACATTACAGACACTTCCAAAACGTCTAGGTAGGCTAAAGTGCAGCAATGGCCGCTGGTTATTTTAATCATTAACGTGATTTGGTAAATTCGGACATGTAACGTTAAGTCACCAAACTCTGAGCTCACAGGGAACACTGGCTCTTAATAACTCCAGATGTGTCTGTCTTTGTTCATACATGGCTTGCAAATCGTTCCCCGGCTTCATTTAACGTTCAAGATAATGAGCTGTAACGTTACAGGATCAAATTAGGACAACAGTCACGATGTTACCTTGCCACAGGCAGCAGACGCCCATACACACAAACCCAGCTAACACACAGTTGGGCGGTACTTGATTACATATATGCGGAATCTTTTCCCCTCCCTGCAACACTGCTGCTGTTCTTGTTGTTCCCAGAAAAACAAAGGAACCACATACCCCCACCCTCCACTTTAAAACGACTACAGTCGGACATATGGGTATATAGGGTATATAGAGCTGGGCCATATGGAGAAAATAAAATATCACGGTATTTTTTTGACCAAACACATGATATTGATATTGTAGGATTGACTATTGGTGCTTTCACAAAATATTAAAACACAATGTTTTCGTAAATAATCACCAATAATGTGGATACAATGACTTGAGTGGGTAAAGGCAAATAATAAAACCAGTCTGGTTAGTTTAGAAAATGACTTCACTCAGCCTTTAAAACCAGGAAAAGACAACTTATACTATACGATATTATATTGATTTTTTGGACACTGATAAGATATTTACTGATCTTAAAGTCTTTTGCGATTTTGATTCTATTCAGGGGCCTGCTATCGATATGAGACAATGTCATATGCCTATTTAACACAGTTCCATTTATATCAACTCAAAAATGTGATTAGTCAGTTTTATAATCAAGCTCTTCCAGGCATTTAAATAAAAAAACAAGCTATTCTTTTAAGTGGGAATCTAAAATCAAGGGGTACCTCACAGACTATATGTATCGATATTTTCACTTTGCATCATTAATATTGGTTCGTGGATCTTTGAATCGATACATCGCAATGTATCGTTACACCCCCAGTGGGACTTTTTGTCAAGTAGATCTATTTACACCAGATAACCTCCTTTTGTCAGGTTATATCAGGTTACAAAATGGAAATTAAGTTGTGGATTAACTGTGACCTCTGGGATTATTTTAAGGCAGGGAGCCTCCATAAAAGAGACCCTATCCTCATTTAACCTACATTCATTTGATACTAACTCATTATGAATTTATGTCAATGGTTTAAATTGGCTGTGAAGACTGAGTTTAGGTGGGCTTACTCTCCCCTTCATTCCTGGTTACATCACCCTGTCCCACTCAGCGGGCTTTGCTCTGCTAATTATGTCATTCTTCTAAGGCTGTTTCCTCAGTTTGATCATAAAGAGATGTGTGTATGTAGGGTAGGGTGTTGGAATGCAACTTTCTGCACCAGTGCCAGGCTGTGAAGTGATTAAGTAGCTCTCCCCTCTTTCCATAATGCTATTAGTATAAAATAAGGATCAAGAGTCTAACAGCAGCTGTTGTAGATGGCCGACTATATTGTAGTAAATGAGCAGGGATCATCCCAGACCCAAGTGAGCTTTCTTTGAGAGTTATTTTTGTCCCGCTGTATGTTTGTGGTGGTGCAGCATGTGGTTTGAATTTGTTCTTCTCCAAAAAGAGGGGTGGTTTCACCCGATTTCTGAGGCCCGCTGGCCTTTTGAAAGAAACCATAATAAACATCCAGCAGCTGTTTGGACTAGTCCATAAATCATGACATATTTTTGAGCCGTTGTTATTTTGGAACCTGGCCTCACCTTTCGTCCCTTTTTTGTCTCCCTGCTTCAGGTTGCAAGATCAAAGCGTTGCGAGCGAAGACAAACACCTACATCAAGACGCCGGTTCGAGGCGAGGAGCCAGTGTTTGTGGTGACGGGCCGGAGGGAGGACGTGGCCATGGCCAGGAGGGAGATCATCTCTGCCGCTGAGCACTTCTCCATGATCCGGGCCTCCAGGAACAAAAACACCAGCCTGAATGGGAGCGGCACCCCGGTCCCTGGACCCCCGAACCTGCCCGGACAGACCACCATCCAGGTGAGGGTGCCGTACCGTGTAGTGGGGCTGGTTGTAGGCCCCAAGGGCGCCACCATCAAGCGCATCCAGCAGCAGACCCATACCTACATCGTGACGCCCAGCCGAGACAAGGAGCCGGTGTTCGAGGTGACGGGGATGCCGGAGAACGTAGACCGGGCGCGCGAAGAGATCGAGGCCCATATCGCCATGAGGACGGGGGGCCTCATCGAGCTTCAGGACGAGAACGACTTTCATGCCAACGGGACGGACGTGGGTTTAGATCTGCACGGCCACGCCATCCTGTGGTCCAAGCCCGGCGCCGGGATGACCCCCAGCTCGGCGCGCAAGCCCTTCTCCAACTACCGCAACGACTCGTCCTCGTCCCTGGGCAGCGCCTCCACAGACTCCTACTTTGGCAACAACGGCTCGCGCATGGCCGACTACAGCCCCCCCAGCCCGGCGCTCAGCTACACCGCCGCCAACAACAACAACAACAACGGCAACAACAATAACAACAACATCATCAGCGGCAATGGCTTTGTGTACGGGAGTGAGACCATCTCGCCCGACTGCACTGATCTGACATTTGACTCCTCGCCGGGGTTCGACCCCACACCGCCGCCGCCGGGCCTCCTGTGGTCCCAGTACGACAGTCGTATGACCCCCTCCTCCACCGGAGGCAGCTCCCCCACCCCCAGCTCCACTTCAGCCATATTCCCCACCAACGCCAACGGGATAGTGGCGAGTCAGAGGCGGGGTAACGGTTGCACCCCGCAGCCCAGGCTGTCGCCCCCGCTCCACAGCCACAGTGCCGGTCACGGCGAGCACCCGTTGGCCCGGAGGGTGCGTAGCGACCCGGGCGGAGGCCTGCTCACTTTCCCCGGCTACTCTTCCCTGCCGGGGCCCCACCTCCCCGGGGTTCCGTGCGACTCCTCGGCCTCGTCGTCGTCGTCCTCCTCCTCCACCTCCTCCGGCACCAGCCGCAAGGGCAGCCGTGACTGCTCGGTGTGCTTCGAGAGTGAGGTCATCGCTGCGCTTGTCCCCTGTGGGCACAACCTCTTCTGCATGGAGTGTGCCAACCGCATCTGCGAGAGGAGCGAACCCAAATGCCCTGTCTGCCACGCCGGCGTCACTCAGGCTATACGTATATTTTCATAAGAAGTGTGACTCTTTTGACTACGTCTCGTCACCGGCGAGAACAAACAAAGACTCCTCGTACTGCTTTAATGGGATCAGCCAATCATCTGTTTTTGGGAAAAGTGTACATAAGTATATATGCATATGTATGTCAGAGGCTGCAGTATCCAGATGAAGGGACAGAGACACCCCCGTTTTTGTAGTTGTTAATAATATACTGTAGCGTGGGGAAATATTTTCAACATCTTAAGTGCATGTTTTAAATATTACAGCATAGTAATCAGTAGTTCTAGTACATTGTACCCTATATTTATGAAGTGGAGAGACACAGTGGGGTCAGGACGGAGGTACTTGAGTCAAACCGTAGATTGTTAGCCGGCGGAGCCCTCCCAGTTTTGCCGATTGAATGTAGTGAGGAGGGGGTGGGGGGCATGGCTGGGGAACACGGAGGGCTCCAGCCCCGACAGGACGACTGACTTCCAGAGATACTGCAGCGTGAGGTCAGACACCGCGCAACGGGGTACATATCCTACATGTATAGAATCAATTTCCACACGTTGGACCGTTTTAAATGACAATACAGATCAAAGTATTTTATTCTTTTTTTGACTTGAAAGATTATATTTCTTATCGCCAAGATGTTTACAGATATTTTAATTTAAGTTCAGTGAACTTTTTGTAGCTGGGTTGAAATCTTGTTTATTTTTTAAGTATGGCCTTATGGCATTGATCACTGTATTATTTTAATATCACACGACTGTGGGATGGGAAATCCGAGTCCACAAAATTGTGTATTGCATTTGACAGTATTCTGTTAGGATGGAGTTTTTTTTTCTTCTTTTTTTATAGGTTCAGCAAAAAACAAAACAAAGTCTTTTTAAAATCTGCTTCACCCAGCATATTTTTTATTCAGTAATATAAAGCATATTTTATTCTATATTATTATGAAACATTGAAATGTACAAAACTTAGTAAGTTGAACACAAAGAAACCGTTTATGCTTTCTAAAAATTTGTATGAATTAGATTCCAGTGGGGATTACAGGCTTCTGTTGCACCACTATAGTTTTAGTATTTCTATTTTAATACATTTGTTTACCACTTGTTTATGTATATGTAGGTGAAGTTACTTGAGCGTAAATGTACTTTATTGAGCAAAGTTTAAGAACAAAGTATATTTTATTTTATGATAAAGGGCCTTTAACCTCATGGTCAAATACTAATATTATATTTGCTGAGACAAGATTTGAAAAATGTATCAAGAGTTTTATTTTTCTGACATTTGAAGTTATACATGATAAAAAGTAAGACTTAAGTAATGGTGCTACTTCATGTTTTTTTTAAGTATTTCTATATAAGTCCAATAAAAACTGGTACATTGACTAGGCGTCTGCTTCTCGTGTTCTTCCTGACCCGTTTATTGTTTATTAATTATTCTTATGATTATTCCCAACCCGTTAGCTGTGTTGGAAACCGTTCCCTATCACAGAAACAGTTCCCTATGTAGTAGTGTTTGCCATTTTGTAGTGCTGTTTGAATAATCTGCGCTTAATTTTATTCACTGTATAGTCCACTATAAAATACCCACAATGCACAGCAAATTTGAGTGTACATACAGTGTGCCATTCATTTTACTCCCGTATCCCACAATGCAACGCGGTCGTGTTTTCCTGGAGGAGAAGAAGAAGCAGAAGCACCACCGGTCAAAAGTTTGGGGTCACTTAGAATTTTTTAGAAGATTTCCATTCCACTCCATTACAGACAGAATACCAGCTGAGATCAGTTGCATTGTTTTTTTAATCAGGGCAGCAATTTTCAGATTACATTATGTGCTTTCATAATTGCAAAAGGGTTCTTGACTGTTATAGACAGAAGTGGCTGATCTTAAATGCAATATCTACATTGGCCATTATCAGCAACCATTCATCCAATGTTCCAAAAGCACATTCTGTTTACTAATCTGATATCATTTTAAAAGGCTAACTGAGAAAACATTGGAGAACCCTTTTGGAATTATGTAAGCACATAAATGTAATCTGAAAACTGCTGCCCTGGTTAAAAAAACAATGCAACTGATCTCAGCTGGTATTCTGTCTATAATGGAGTGGAATGGAAATTTTTAAGTGACCCCAAACTTTTGACCGGTAGTGTATATATATATATAAAACCTTTTACCATCCTCGAGTGCTCGCTTTGTTTCCGGGACGTATTAGAAGTATTTTTGTTTCGGTTTGTTTACATGATGCTGGGCGCACCCACCTCCGTCGCACAAACAACCGTCGCATCTACTGATGCAACGATGTTTTCAGTGATAGTGTCCAAAATCGGGTTTGGTTTGGTTTGGTCCCTATATCAGTGATTCCCAACCAGGGGTATGTGTACCCCAGGTGGTACTTCTGCTGTTGCCAGGGGGTACGTGGAAAGATTGCAGAGCTCTACTGCTGTAATTTGAACATAGCAAGCAAGCACAGAAGTGTAAACAGATAGCTAAAAGTAATGGCTAAATAGTTCAAATGATTAGTTATAAGTAATGTACTGGATACATGTTTGAAATAGCTAAAAGAAACATTAGTGGATAAATGGTTGAAATATTCAGCTTCGCTCTACGTAGTAGTAGCCTAGTAGGCTAGTAGTAGTATTGCTTACCAAACCAACCTTATTATTTACAGTTACATTTTATGAGAACTTGTTTTATATAATGAATAGTGTTATACATTTGGAACACACATTGGGAATCGATGAAGGGGTACGTGAGTTCATCTGACAGGGCTGTACCTCGGACCAAAAAGGTTGGGAAGCACTGCCCTATATAATTTACTACTTAATAAACACTCACTATTCCCTACATAATAGTGAGTGAGTGAATGAGTGAATGGTTTCCAACACAGCTGTTGTGTTTCGTTCTGCTGGGACTGAGATCACACAGAGTGAAACATTTTAATTTTTCACATGTAAATAAACAGGCAAAAGTGCAAAAAAATTGTATAGACGACAATATACAGAAAAGTACGCTATACATACTTGGGAAAGTATCACAAATACAAACGTGTAAAAACAACACACACACCGAGGGTGTCTGAGAGTTTACTTAATAAGCTAAATTAAGGGAATGGAGTTTTTCAAGGATCACACAGAGTCATTAAAGTCTAATAGTTTTCTGAACATTTGACCCCTCTATGCTTCCTAATGGCAGCTTGGAGGTGGCAGGATTATCACACTGGTCTAATTATTGAGTGTAGGCTAGTCAGACTTGGCCTGCCTTATCACTAATTAGAAGTACGAAGACCATAAGCTGAGACTTCTGGGTAGTGATGGGTCTGGGTTTTGGGGGCAGATGGCCGCCCACTAGGAGTTCAGGGTCTGTCTGAGGTTTCTGCCTGTTAACCCTTGTGTTGACTTCGGGTCAAATTTGACCGTTTTTAAAGGTTTTTCACTGTAAAACTTTTCACCGTAAATTTACAGTAATATACTGTCAGCAGCGTCACCAGTGAACTACTGTTTATTTACAGTAAGCATACTGTTTTTAAAGTTTAAGGTATTTTACTGTAAATAGACATACAATTTCTTACTGTATTATTTGAATTTACAGTAAAATACTGGCTGCAGTGTAATTCCCGCCTTTTCCTTTAGTTTCCCAAGATGGATTGGTATTAACAGTAAATACCTGTAAACTATGGAGGACTGAAAGTGCCACAATTAAATAAATAAATACACCATTAAATAATTACTTAAATGTGTCATTAATTAATTAAAATTAGAATTAAATACATAAATGTGTTATTAAATGTGTCATTAATTAAATAAATACACCATTAAATAATTACTTAAATGTGTCATTAATTAAAATTAGAATTAAATAAATAAATGTGTTATTAAATGTGTCATTAATTAATTCAAATACTGATTCATTTTATGTAAAATACATTTATAATTATTTCACTATTTACATTTACATTTCATGGTCCTGCGTTGCAGTGCTTCATGAATTACTTAAAACTGTCAAACTGACCCGTCAAAAGTTGGTAGGCGGAACCTAACGCCTGATTGGTTACCCTGTGCATCAAGCCAAGACAAATCAATTCCAGATAATGGATTGATGCAGAGCTACTGAACACATTCTAATACACTGGGTGGCGCTATTCACCTCTACGTTGGTTTAGATACTCTGTTAAACAGAACTTTCATTGCAACGGCTAAAAATCAAGAAGACTCGGTCCTGCTAGCCCCAATGTTGAGACGCCGTGTGAGGTGCAGGACAAAATGTCTAAAAGTTGCCCGGAGCTGCTGAGAGAAGCAAATTTGATTGAGGAAGCTCTGAGCAGAACTCCGGCGGCTCCGGCAGCTCCGGCGGCTCAGTCACAGTAGATACCTGCCGCTCAATCACGTACACCTGTCCAAGGTAAGCTAAGTAATTTCATGTTAGCCAGGTGTGCTAATAATTAATGATTCGGGACACGTGTGGGTTAAATTAGATCGACTCGAAAATGTATTTGTATGCGGTAGGCTCATGACGCTTTGTGCGTGACACGTTCATTGTTAATGGGGGGAGCATAAAACTAGTTCGCTAATCGGCTAAATAGTGTTAGCTGGCTTGAGCATCCCAAGATAGAAGTAGAGGCTGTTTTAGCTGACTGGTGACCATTGAGCTGTGACGTTTTTCTGTGTTGCAGCCATAGTCTGTTAATATTAATAATATACAGTCTATGGTTGCAGCGGAGGTAGCAAGGCTCTTTGCGCCATATAACATTGGAGCCAGAAGGAATATGACGAGACGACCAGCACAAGTCCAAGTTAGCCGAAGAAGCTACACACACACACTTTCTGTTGTTTGGATGACCACAAGGCAGATAAAATTCCAAGTGTACTGTTTAAAGCCGAACTTCTTACTTCAGGACTTGGAGAGCAAAAAGTAACATTTTCAGGTCAGTGCGAAACTAGGCATTTACCAAAACCAAAAAAAGTTTGTACTGTCTGTGGCTTGTTGAAATTATTTGCAGTTCTATTTTTTATAGTGACTCAAACTTAATTGATTTTCATAGTGTGAATAATAGTTAGCACAGGCTTATTTGCTTAGTTTTAGGTGAGGTGAGTTATGATTTTGTTTTGTTTTTTCTCCAAGGAATGACCACGATCCCATGGTTATAACAAATAAACTGATGGAAGTGTTTCCGAAGCTCCAACAAGGGGGAGGCTTTGAATTTCTAAAACTTGTAGAATCTACTCGCAGTCGAAATCTTGCATTGCTTCAGTGTCCCAGCACTGGATACACCCTTGCCTATTTGAAAGATCCATCGACGATGAATGGACAGGCTACAATCTACATACGTCCACTTCAACAGGATCTACCCTTAGATTGTGTACATAAATTTACAGAGACCTAGTTTAATACATAATCAAAACAAAGATTACTGGTGACTTTTAATCATTAATTAAAAGCCATTTGTTGTTGTTAGGAGAGCTCACGTCCTGCCTCTGGTCCAGTCATCCACTGCATCACTTGTCAGAAGGAAGTTCCCTTTCAGAGATGAAGCTGCACAGATTGAGCTGCAGTGGGTATGTACTTCCTAAAGCAATGCAAGGGTAGCATATTCATTTTCTTTGGGAATATGTCTCTCTTAGAGTGTTGTGCACACAAATAAGAGAGTATGACCATAATTTCAATTGTGTTAACTTCAAGGACACCCATGCAGGAATCAGAAAGAGAACAAGAGGGAGGCCAAAGTGAAGAAAATGATAGTGAGACAGCCCTAGTCAGTGACAGTGTTCCAGTGAGGCCTGAAACATCAGCTGAGGGTGCAGTAGTACCAGCAGTGATTGTCAACGAGGAGTTGGATCGCAAAGAAACAGACAGTGGTTTGTGTCATCACAATAGTGTTGCTATAAGATTGTGTGTAACTGAAAAGTCAATAGAAGGATAACACCTGTAAGATATAATTAGATAAGATAATACAGTTACAGACAATTAATAACATGCACCTGGGTTTTTCTATTTTTCTAATATTTAGTTTTTGTTCAGAATGCTGTTATTATGTCAACTCAGCGTTGTGACAGATTCTGAAGATGTTGGGTCTCACGTTTTGTCAGTGAAATGAACAGAATTTTACTCCTGTTCTGTAGAGTGAGAGGATATCTGTATCTGCAGGTAACATGCCAACTCACAACATGTCTCTCTGGAATAGATAACTTTATTGTTGTTGTTTGTTTAGAATGGAAGCTTATTAAAGAACCCACTCAAGCTGCCAAAGTTTTCAAAGAGAATCTGCTAAGGGAACATGCAACTGGGAAACCACTTAGAATGAAGATGGATGTAAGGGACTCTGAAGAGGACAGGGAACGGAAACTTCTCTTATTCTATAAACAGCAGCAAGAATGGGCATGTCCACTTCATTGTACTCTGGTTAGTAAGTAATATAAAGTTTATAATATAAATACATCAGTACAGTTTATACCACTCAAGTAGCTTATATGGAATTGTTAAATGGGAGAATGGAATGCAAAAAATTATATAATTGATGAAAATATATATATATATATATATATATATATATATATATATATATATATATATATATAAATATATATGTGTGTGTGTGTGTGTGTGTGTGTGTGAATATTGTGCACAATATACTCTTGTTATCTGGAAGAATCAATATTAAGGATGCTATTCTAGAATTACAGCCAATAGAATTTTAACTATTTTTTTCCCTTGCTTGTTAAATGTTACCTAATCCAGTTACCTGTATTAGTCCGCTACTGTTTTTCCACTGTGTTATTATCAGTATTTTATTTCAGGTGATGTTGCTATCGGAGAGGGAGTGATACGGTACTTTATGACAACAATCATATCCAAACTCCAGTTTGGATTCAGTCTAGATCTTGGTAAGTCTCTTACTATTTTGAAGGTTAATATGATGTAATTTTTTAAATGTATTTAAGAGGTTAATTGTTGTGACTTTATCCCCTGCTCTCTTGGTACTTTACAGGAGGAATGGGCTGAACACTGCTATTTGAAGGTGAACCTGACCATCTTGTTCCAGCAGCATCAGAGGCACTTATTGAAAGCAACCTCTTCCGGGTTGCAGGAAGGATGTTGGCCCACACCTTTCTGCATGTCACAGGATTAAGTCCTGCTGTAATTCATGTACTGTTCAATGGGGACCCTGAAATGGCAACTGTTGTTACAGAAGACTGCCCTGATCTGCACATCAGGAGCATCATAAAATTGGTATGTAACATAAAAGAAACTTTGCCTTGTAAAAAATATTGCTTGGGCAGATATAATAACTTGTATGGTCTTAATTCTAGCTTGAACATGAAGAACACCAGAACAGAAGGACACAGTTTCAGATCTTTCCATGTCTTGGGATCTTCCGGCAGTCACCGAAACAAATCGGAGATGGCTACGTAACAAACTTCTACTCCATGCAGTGAGCTCCTGCTGGTTAAGTGACAGAATTCATTGCTGTACTTGTTGAAATTATAGAATGTGTTGTGAACCCTGGCTTGTTATGTTAACACGAAAGTTTAAGTTGAAGTACTAGAGTTTTAATGGATTTTATAAAGAACTTTATTGTGCTTTTATGAACATTTTCCCTACTGTGCCAACTTCAACGAACTTTAACACGAAAGTTTAAGTTTAAGTACTAGAGTTTTAATGGATTTTATAAAGCACTTTATTGTGCTTTTATGAACATTTTCCCTACTGTGCCAACTTTTGTCAAATTTGGGTTAAGGATTTGGGCTGTAATATGGGTTGGTCTGTCTCTTGTCGTTGGGAGGACCATGCGCCAAATTAAACAGTTGAGAAAGGGACTGAAAGATGTGATGATATGGCCCCTGCTGACATATAGGCCAGATGTTGTCCCACTTCTTTTCCCCAAAATGGCTGAAATGCAGTTCACACCCCAGGTAAGTCAGTAATTTAGTTATATTTGTGACTTAACTTGATGAATTTACGTGTGTTTTCAATGACTGAGCTGGTTATTTTTCCATTTTCCAAGAATGTGATCTGCATATTCCTTCACCAAAATAAGTTCTCCCTTTAAAATAATTACAATTTTTGTTTTCTTTAAGATGGTCCTAGAAAAAAATCACATGGCCAGTTGAGGACAGTGATGATGAAGACTTTGACTTAGACTCCACCTGCCGCATCACTGGCTTTCTAAGGATGTTCATTGAAACAGGTATAAACACCTTATTTGCTCTCTTTACAAATGCTTCTATATCTCATGGATAGATATGATCAATTAAAGTTGAACTAAATGTCTTGAATCCATTTTATGACTTTTAGCTTTATCAGGTACCCTGGCCCAGCTGCTGACATTCTGGGTTGGCTAGGAGATGCTTCCTCCTGAACTGAGAGTGGAGATTTCTGGGGGGACCCTTCCTACGTCCTCCACATGCTTTGAAACACTAAAGCTGCCAGCTCATTTCAAAATCTACATGGATTTTGAGAAAGCACCTGTCACTGCCATAAAAAGTACTGGATTTGGGCTTGTTTAAGTTTTTTCAGACAGATGTCAATGCATACACTGTTCAGATGAATTGACGCAAGTTCAGTGTCTTTGAAAACATTAACACACTGTGCAGTAGTTGACCATTTTTTTATTCTACATATTTTTTCCATTTACTGAAATCAAACAGTTCTGCACCTTCAGTGCTAACAGTACAGCATTCATGTTAGTCATTATGTGGACCATAATGAGACAGGAAGCTTCAAAGTAAAACAGTTTTTTTTCTTTTTTTTAAGGAAAGCAAACTTTTTCAGTTTTTCCTTGCTTGTTCTAACACAACAAATAAAAACATGGGTTGGACATCAGTCTGCTAAGATTCTTGATAACACTTCCACAGTCTCTACATATAGTCTAAGTGCATCAGTAACAGAAACTCCTGGAGCTGGCAAAATTGCAACCTCTTCATCTGAGAGCTCACGAGCCAGCTGAACCTCGGGGACTGACACAGTGCCTCCATGAAGGCTGTGAGGTCCGTTCCAGTCGATCCCATACTCTTCAGGAACCTGAATGGATGACAAGCATAATCAATCTTGTACTTAAAACTAGTTTGACATGTCATTACACAAGATTGTTATTTTTGGTCACCAAGTCGGTGAGAAATTAAATGTTAGTTATTAAATTCAGTTTTGTAAAATAATACAGCTGTGCATAGTATGCACTGTAGAAACTACAGCTCACAGGTTGATCTTTGAAAGCTCAGGAGACTTTAAAGAGACAATAATCTATAATAAATGTTTCATTTAAAGTACCACATTTAGCACAATATTTTCTCCCATAATTCCTTTGGGGCAACAATTTAAAAAAGTGTTTAAAGTTGATCGTTCTTTAACCTCAGTAGTATCCTCCTCAGGGCCTTGCTCTCTGTAACTTCTCCAGAGTTCCTGTGGTGACTGATTCCTTTCAGTTCTAAGACCATGAAAGTTCCAAGCATCTCGGAAAGAGTCGAGGCTTTGCTGAATCAGTGGAAGGAAGATCCGGTGCAGAGCGAAAAGATGGACTTCATTGTCTGGATTCAGTTCCCTGATCTTCCAATGAAGTGAAGATCTGATAGAAGAGGTCCAGGGCATGTTCATAAACATCTCTCCACATCCTCTATATTCTGTGTTTAGGATAAAATTTACAAATTGTTAATTTATGTGACATATGCTTTAGCATATTACATTCAACTGGTACGTTAGTTGTGTGAGCCTAGTTGCCAAACATTTATTTACCGCTGATTGTGGACACTTCTGCCTGTGATGTGTGAATTCCTGTCGGTACCTCTGCTTCTGATCATGAATTCTGCTACATCTGCATTCTCCCCCCCCTTTATCAGACCGTACCCTTGATGGCAGCCCATACTGCTCAACAGCGGCGATAAAGCTCTGTAAGACCGTATGAGCTCTATTATTGTCAGCCACAGTCAGGTAGACCACTAAACGACTGAATCCATCCACCCCCACCATGGACAACAAATCTCCACCTGTTGTGAACACATGAAAAAATACAACTTTATTGTAAAACAATTGTAATGAAACATCTAAAAAGATGCATTGTTTATCTGCTAATATCACTGACCTGATGAGCTTATGGTGGCCATCTACACTCACCTTGAAGATTATTAGGAACACCTGTTCAATTTTTCGTTAATGCAATTATCTAATCAACCAATCATTTGGAAGCTGCGTTAATGCATTTAGGGGTGTTGTCCAGGTTTAGACAGGCTCCTGAACTCCAAACTGAATGTCAGAATGGGAAAGAAAGGTGATCTAAGCAACTTTGAGCGTGGCATGGTTGTTGGTGCCAGACGGGCTGGTTTGAGTATTTTCCAATCTGCTCAGTTACTGGGATTTTCATGCACAACCATTTCTAGGGTTTACAAAGAATGGTCTGAAAAAGGAAAAACTTCCAGTATGCGGCAGTCCTGGGGGGCGAAAACACCTTGTTGATGCTAGAGGTCAGAGGAGAATGGGCCGACTAATTCCAGCTGATAGAAGATCAACTTTGACTCAAATAACCACTCGTTACAACCGAGGTATGCAGCAAAGCATTTGTGAAGCCACAACACGCACAACCTTGAGGTGGATGGGCTACACCAGCAGAAGACCCCACCGGGTACCACTCATCTCCACTAAAAATAGGAAAATGAGGCTACAATTTGCACAAGCTCACCAAAATTGGACCTTTCAAGACTGTAAAAATGTTGCCTGGTCTGATGAGTCTCGATTTCTGTTGAGACATTCAGATGGTAGAGTTAGAATTTGGCGTAAACAGAATGAGAACATGGATCCGTCATGCCTTGTTACCACTGTGCTGGTGGGGGTGTAATGGTGTGGGGATTGTTTTCTTGGTACACTTTCTTGGTACAAATTGGGCATCGTTTAAATGCCACAGCCTACCTGAGCATTGTTTCTGACCATGTCCATCCCTTTATGACCACCATGTACCCATCCTCTGATGGCTACTTCCAGCAGGATAATGCACCATGTCACAAAGCTCAAATCATTTCAAATTGGTTTCTTGAACATGACGATGAGTTCACCATACTAAAATGGCCCCCACAGTCACCAGATATCAACCCAATAGAACATCTTTGGGATGTGGTGGAACGGGAGCTTCGTGCCCTGGATGTGCATCCCACAAGTCTCCATCAACTGCAAGATACTATCCTATCAATATGGGCCAACATTTCTAGAGAATGCTTCCAGCACCTTGTTGAATCAATGCCACGAAGAATTAAGGCAGTTCTGAAGGTGAAAGGGGGTCAAACACGCTATTAGTAGGGTGTTCCTAATAATCTTCAAGGTGAGTGTATATGCCACAAAGAGTTTAGGCCAGGAACAGAATACTGCCGTCGCCTTAATACACGCAGCCTCAGACGTCTCATGTAGACTCCCTCTGCATCGACGCTGCGTAAAGACTCTTGCAGTCTTGAGACTGAGGGGAGGAAATTAAAATGAATAACCACACACTCACTGGCTACTTATTTTGAGGATATAGTGTTGTCATAATAAAAATACATAATGTGTGTAAAACAGTCAAATATTACAGAACCACCACAGCCTCAAACATGTACTGTACTGTCAGATATTGTCCCTATTAATATATATATATATATATATATATATATATATACATATATATAGATCCCACATGCTCAAACAGACATGACCTGAGATTTTTCGCCTCCTATGATTATATCCTTTTCTATGATTATATTATACCCTTTACAGCAGGGGTGGGGGCACATCCGGACAGCTGAGAATATTACTGTCAGAAATTGTTCCACCTCTATTAAACAGGAGGCTAAAAATCACAGGACGTGTCTATCCTGATGATACAAGTCAGCGGTCCTGAAATGTGTGTTTCTCTTCTATTATACACATTCTACATCTCAGAGGCGACGTCTTTCCATAAGCGGGCTTCCTTCACCTTTCAAAGGGGCAGAGTCCGAATTAAAAATGCATTTAAATAATGCCCATATTATTATACTCACTTGAAACACGCACACCTCTTGCATTCAGATGACCACGCATTAGCTTGTAGCTGGTGTTTGGATGACTTCTGTGAATTTCACTTACAATACGGTCTAACTCCTTATCATTCACAGCTGAATAGAGATCTGTCTTTCTGCACAAACAAGAAAAACACAACATCAAGTAATGTTACCTTAAACGTAATATTCTTTCAGAGTGTATGAGAGCGGCAATTCATAAACAGAAAACTCATGAATTTAGTGTAAATACCTTAAACCGTATTGTTGCATGCGTCTCCTGATGGTCCTCTTTGACACTCCGAACATCGCTGCAATTTGACCAGCGGGAACTCCACAAAGAACTTGATGCTCCAGAACTGCACTCGGTATGTCAAACGGCAAACACCCCGGTCCCTGTGTGTGTTGGGCCTGATGCGCCCTGGTACCAGAGAAGTGGTGGACAACTTCTTCTAGATTTGCAATCACTCTGTGGTCGATATCTTCGTCGGAAAGTGCAGGTCCTGCTTCTACATCCTCTGCTAAGTTTAAAATGTCTCTCACCAACTCCCTGGAAAGTTCACGGAGATCCTCCATCGTCTCTATCCAGATACTTCAGACCAAAGCAATGGATCAGACTAGATTCGCGTTAGTCCCACCCACTGAGTTTGATGGGTCAGTTTGACAGTTTTAAGTAATTCATGAAGCACTGCAACGCAGGACCATGGAATGTAAATGTAAATAGTGAAATAATTATATATGTATATATGTATTTTACATAAAATGAATCGGTATTTGAATTAATTAATGACACATTTAATAACTAGGGCTGTCAGCATTAACGTGTTAATCGCGATGCGATTAAGGGCCGAGCATAATGCGTTAATTTTTTTTAATCGTATTAATCACATGCCGCCATTTATTAATTTATTTTCACTTCACTCGGCTTTGCGTCGTGCCTAACAGGCTACTATTTTGTCGTACTTCCTCGTAACACATCCTGCTGCTGCAGGAATAGCAACGCGGATTTGGGTGCCTCATTCTGGTGCCACTGATATGCCTGCACTTCTCTCTGATGCTCTGAAACAGACGTTACAGGCAACAGAAACATTGCTGAACGTGACGCTAGTTAACACTATACTCGACAGCAGCTAACGTTAGCCTACCGCTAGCTAGTAGCTGGATTAAACACGGTTACAATGCTGACAGCTAACGCTAAACGGTGTAAAGTTTGTCTGTATTTCACTGTAGAAGATTCTGACACCGGGATATAACAATCTGCAGCTGCTGTTGTCGGAAAAACACAGATGGTGCGTTCAATGAAACTGGTAATTTACACTCTCGTGGTGCATTCAAAGTTGTTGTTAAATGCCCTTTTCCCATCTGGTGGTTGTTTTTGTCATTCAACAGCTATTTACTAGTGAAATAAGTTATTGTTATAGTGATTACATTATTATTAAACATTTAATTTTGACGATATGGCCTTAGCAATAAACAAGTCATTATTTAATGTTGCCAACTGTTTAGTACCCTTCTTATTTGTAACTTTCTAAAAAAGTATCAGTTCGGGCACCGTTAAGGCACCGGTACCGTTTTAAAAGTACCGCTTTAGCACCGGTATCCAAACCAAACAATACCCAACCCTAATAATAATACTAATAACACATTTATGTATTTAATTCTAATTTTAATTAATTAATGACACATTTAAGTAATTATTTAATGGTGTATTTATTTATTTAATTGTGGCACTTTCAGTCATCCATAATCCAATTCAATTCAATTTTATTTATAGTATCAAATTAAAACAAGCGTTATCTCGAGACACTTTACAGATAGAGTAGGTCTAGACCACACTCTATAATTTATAAAGCCCCAACAATTCAAGTAGTTCCCCCAAGAGCAAGCATTCAGTGCGACAGTGGCGAGGAAAAACTCCCTTTTAGGAAGAAACCTCAGTAATGAGAAAAACTTCTTTTAGGAAGAAACCTCAGCCAGACCCAGGCTCTTGGTAGGCGGTGTCTGACGATGCCGGTTGGGGATGTGCTGAACAGTGGAAATAATAGTCACAATGAAGATAATGGAACAGTGACTAAGAAATAGTGGTCATAGCAATTCATGTCATAGCAGGGTACTGCAGGGCGTTGCAGTATGTAGCGTGGCACAGCAGGGCACCGTGGAGCGTAGCAGGGTGAACTGAAGCAGGACCACGGCGACATCTGAAACCAAGGTCTAGGTGCCATCCAGAAGGGACTTATTTGAGCATCCTGATAGTAAGGAATTACAGTAGTCCAGCCTAGAAGTAACAAATGCATGGACTAGTTTTTCCGCATCGTTTTGCGACAGGATATTCCTAATTTTGGCAATGTTACGAAGATGAAAAAAGGCTGTTCTTGAGGTTTTTTTAGATGGGCGTTGAAGGATAAATCCTGATCAAAAATAACTCCTAGATTTCTAACAGTAGTGTTGGAGGCCAGGGCAAAACCATCCAGAATAGCTATATCTTTAGATAATGAAGTTCGGAGGTGTTTGGAGCCCAACACAATCACTTCAGTTTTGTTTGAGTTTAACATCAGAAAATTGTACGTCATCCAAGTTGTTATATCTTTAATGCACACTTGAAGTTTAGCTAACTGACTGGTTTCATCTGGCTTGATTGACAAGTATAATTGGGTGTCATCTGCATAGCAGTGAAAGTTAATTGAATGTTTACTAATAATATTGCCTAGAGGAAGCATATATAAGGAGAATAGAATTGGTCCAAGCACTGAGCCTTGAGGAACGCCATGGCTAACTTTAGCGTACTTGGAGGATTTATCATTGATATTAACAAATTGAGATCGATCAGAGAAATAGGACTTAAACCAGCTTAGTGCGATTCCTTTAATGCCAACTAAATGTTCCAGTCTCTGTAACATGATGGTATGGTCAATAGTGTCGAAAGCAGCACTAAGATCTAATAAGACAAGTATGGAGACAAGTCCTTTGTCAGCAGCAATTAGAAGGTCATTAGTAATTTTCACCAGTGCCGTCTCTGTGCTATGATGTTTTCTAAATCCTGACTGAAAGTCCTCGAATAAACTATTCCTATGTAAAAAGTCACATAACTGATTAGCGACTACTTTCTCAAGGATCTTCGAGAGAAAGGGAAGGTTAGATATAGGTCTATAGTTGGCTAAGACCTCAGGATCGAGAGTGGGTTTTTTCAGAAGAGGTTTTATCACAGATACTTTAAATGACTGCGGTACGTAACCTGTTAATAAAGACATATTGATCATATCTAGTAATGAATTAATGAAGTGTTAACCACGGGTAACGCTTCTTTAAGTAGCCTCGTTGGGATGGGGTCTAAGAGACAGGTAGATGGCTTTGCTGAAGAGACCTTTAGCATTAATTGTTGAAGGTCTATAGGAAAAAAGCAGTCTAAGTATATGTCAGGTCCTGTCGTTCTTTCTAGTACTCCTGCTTTCAAAGGTGAACCATTAGGAGTTGAGGGCAAAAGGTGATGAATTCCATCCCTAATTGTTATAATTTTATCATTAAAGAAACTCATGAAGTCGTCACTACTAAGAGCTAGGGGAATAGATGGCTCAATAGAGCTGTGACTCTCTGTCAGCGTGGCTACAGTGCTGAAAAGAAACCTTGGGTTGTTCTTATTTTCTTCTATTAGTGTTGAGTAATAGTCTGATCTGGCATTTCTGAGGGCCTTCCTATAGGGTTTCAAACTGTCTTGCCAATCTAAACGAGATTCTTCCAGTTTGGAGGAACGCCATTTACTTTCAAGTTTTCGCGAGATTTGTTTTAATTTGCGAGTTTGGGAGTTATACCAAGGTGTTAGTTTCCTTTGCTTCATCATCTTCTTTTTGAGGGGAGCAACAGAGTCTAAAGTCGTCCTTAGGCAGGCCGTAACACTGTCTACAAATTTATCAATTTGGGGGGACTAAAATTAACACAAAGGTCCTCTGTTATATTAAAGCGCGACATTGAGTTAAATGCTGTTGGAATATCTTCCTTAAATTTAGCTATCACACTGTCAGATAGGCATCTAGTGTAAAAGCTTTTATCTAATTTTGTATAGTCGGGTAGTAAGAATTCGAAAGTTAATAAAAAATGATCTGATAATACAGGATTCTGCGGATATATTATTAAATCCTCAATATCAATGCCATATGCCAGCACAAGGTTGAGGGTGTGGTTAAAACAGTACGTGGCCTTATGCACATTCTGACTAAAACCAATTGAATCTAATAATGAGTTGAAAGCAGTACTAAGGCCAACGTCCACATGGATATTAAAATCACCTACAATAAGTACTTTGTCTGATTTAAGGACTACACATGATAAAAACTCTGAGAATTCAGATAAAAATTCAGAATACGGACCTTGAGCTCAGTAAATAACAACGAATATAATTGGCTGTAATGATTTCCATGTTGGATGTTGAAGATTGAGAACAAGGCTTTGAAACGAGTTATAATTTAGTTTAGGTTTAGGATTAATTAACAGGCTTGAGTCAAATATGGCTGCAACTCCCCCTCCTCGGCCTGAGTCTCTAGGAATTTGAGTATTATTATGACTGGGAGGAGTGGCTTCATTTAGACTAACATATTCTTCATGGCCCAGCCAGGTTTCGGTAAGACAGAATAGATCAATTTGATTATCTGATATCAAATCGTTTACCAATATTGCTTTAGAAGACAGAGATCTAATATTTAATAGTCCACATCTAATTTTCCTATTCTGTTCTATCATTGCAGTGGTTGTTTTAATTCCAATTAGGTTGTTAAGTATAGCACCTCTTTTGTTTACATTTAACCGATCTGAGTCTGGGAACAGAGACCGTGGTTATTAGACTATGAGGAGTGCAGAGGAGTGCATTGCACTGCACCTCTGATTACTAATATCAAACTTGGGTTGTCATGGTTAAAGATCGATAGACTCGGTCAGATTTTTTGATATGAGAGCGGCTCCGTCCCAAATGGGATGAATGCCGTCTCTCTCAATCAGACCAGGCTTTCCCCAGAACGCCCTCCAGTTGTTCACATAGCCCACATCATTAGCTGGGCACCATTCTGACAACCAGCGGTTGAAGGATGACATGCGGCTGTACATTTCATTACTGATCAGGTTTGGCAGGGGTCCAGAGAAAACTACTGAGTCCGACATTGTCTTTGCATATGCACAAAGTGACTTAACATTAATTTTAGTGATCTCTGATTTATGTAATCGGGTATCATTACCACCTACGTTGAGTATGATCTTACTGTATTTACGGTTATTTTTAGCCAGCAGCTTTAGATGGGATTCTACATCGCCTGCTCTGGCCCCAGGGACGCATACGACCGTAGCCGCTGGAGCCACTAACCTCACATATCACAGTATAGAGCTCCCAATAACCAAAATTGGCTTCTCATTGGGTGTATCACTGAGTGGGGAGAACCTGTTAGAAAGGCGAGGATGCTCCGGTTGAGAGTGACCGCAGCCATGTACACTCCCTGGTTTATAACTACCGCTACGCTTCCCTCAGACAGTCACCCACTTGCCAGACTGCTCGGGGTCTGCCGGGGGGACTACTAACAGAAGCTACAGCATGTTGGCCTGCACCAGCTACGGAGGAGCGCTGGCTAGCTGAGGAAGCATACGATTTTGATTCCACGGTGGGGAGTCGTGCCTCTAACTCACTAAGCCTCGCTTCCAGAGCAGCAAATAAACTACACTTAATACATATATCCTTATCATTATCACTAAAGGAGGCAGAGAAATAACTAAACATTTGACACAGAGCAAGAGAGGGTAGGAGAGGAATCAGCCATTTCTAATGGCTAAGCTAAAGTAGCTAAAGTAGCTAGCAGCGATCCAACTATTGTGAGATTAGCGAGGCAGTCGCTGCAAGAGAGCTATAAGTGCTTGAGTAAACTGGTGTAGTTTAAAGGCAATCCAGGCAAATAGCCACTAAATTAAACAAATGCTTATGCTCATGCCCCGTTGATGTGGTCTCTAAGCGTAGCAAGTGTAGGCCTAGTTTAAGCGATCCAGGCAATTAGCCACTAAGTTAGCCACTAAATTAAACGCTGTTTAAATTAAACAAATGCTTATGCTTATGCCCCGTTAATGCGGGCTCTAAGAAAGGCAAGTTTTGTTTAATTGCAATCCAGGCAAATAGTTGCTAATTTTAAACAATAAAGCAGAGTTGTGTAAATGTTTTGCTGGAGCAGCAAACTAGCGTCTGTACACGGGAACACCGGAAATGAGAAAATACGCTTACCGTAAACGTCCGTCAGGGGAGCAATCCTTAGTGATCCATAGTGATCTGTAACATTTGCAGATAGTGCTGTCATATTATTTTCTCCCAGAATGCATTGCAATTTACAGTATGATCCTGTATATTAAAACAGTAAGATACTGTGAGATTTTAGCTGTAAATTTACATCAAAGGTTTACAGTGCATAAATATGCTACTTAACATCCTCCGATCTTAACTATTAGTAAAGATAATTCATCGTTTCTGCTTTTTTAACTCCACAATTAGGTATAATGTCAATTAAATTAGGTTGATTGACCATCCATCTTCTTCCGCTTATCCGGTAACGGGTCGCGGGGGTAGCAGCTCCAGCAGGGGACCCCAAACTTCCCTTTCCCGAGCCACATTAACCAGCTCCGACTGGGGGATCCCGAGGCGTTCCCAGGCCAGGTTGGAGATATAATCCCTCCACCTAGTCCTGGGTCTTCCCCGAGGCCTCCTCCCAGCTGGACGTGCCTGGAAAACCTCCCTAGGGAGGCGCCCAGGGGGCATCCTTACCAGCTGCCCGAACCACCTCAACTGGCTCCTTTCGACGATGATTGATGATTGATTGACCATGATTTTTTTTTTTTTTTAAAAGCGCTGAAAACGTGACAACAAGCGTCAAAAGCATCGGGGAAAAAAAGGGTTCATTTTCAGTTTTGACCTCGAAGGACAATAAGTTCATGGTCGACAGGAAGACAGCACGAGGGTAAAAGGAAGCGTTTCCGCAACCTGCTGTTGCACCAAATGCTTGCTCTTGCGGGGAATTGTTGGATCTCTGTAAATTATAGAGCAGAGATCTTCAACAGGGGGTCAGGGATTCCTAGGGGGTCCTCAGAGTCAATGCAGGGGGGCCTCCAAATTATTGTTTTTGGAAAGTTTCCAAGAAAATTAAAATGTCTTAACATGAATCCAACATACATATAAATCAGCCTATTTATGAAAAAAAACAATGATTATAGGTTTACTGGCCTATATAGTCACTAAGGTATCCATCCACAGATATGTAATCCTAAGGATCCACTGTGCTACATATGTTTAACATTTAAAGATGATTTCTAAAATCATGGCAACAGTTATTATTTTAATAGCTTAATATTGCATGCACTAAAAGGTATGTATATAGGCTTTAGGCCGCCCTACATGTTATTGTAGGCCCAGTTTAATATGAAACATTTCAGAACTGTTTTTAAGTACATATTAACAATGGAAAGCAATTCTTACCTGTGTATCTTGATTGGGAATCAAATGAATGCAAAGAAAATTACTTTATGAACTTGATTTTAAGATTTGTATTTGTTTATTATGTATTTAATTTAGTCACACATTTGAATCTAGAGTCAATATTAGGGCTGGGTATTGTTATTGTGTGCCTTAACGGTGCCTGAACTGATACTTTTTAAGAACGTTACAAATAAGAAGGGTACTAAACAGTTGGCGACATTAAAGAATGGCTTGTTTATTGCTAAGGCTATATCGTCAAAATGAAATGTTTAATAATAATGTAATCATTATAACAATAACTTATTTCACTTTGTGTATTTTTAGACATTTATGAAAAAGTTTCATTTCAAAAGAAATTTATTTTGGCAAGGCTGTATTGTCAAACAGGCAAAGGCCCCAGGTTATTTGAATGGCAATGGCCCTTTAGATTATGTTTTAATGCTTGTCCCTGATTTGCTGAAGTCCATTTGACACTGCTGGTATATTGCAGCTAATAGAACACCAATTTGATATTGGTATTCATCACAGATAATAATTCATCAATAAAATTAATTTCACTTTGATTTAGCCAAAAACGTAAGTGATTTCCAAGTATCCTCCATTGTGGGACAGTTTCAGACCAAAATGCAGCTCTTTAGTATAATAGAACCAATAGAACACTCTGCTGCATCAAGTTTAAAGTGTAAGAGAAGAAGACTACCTTAGGCCTGATTAATATACCCAGGATATATTTATGTTATGTGGCTTTAATAACCATAACATAGTTACACTAAATGGTCACACAATGGTGGTTGTCAACTTGGTAAATCAACCCAGGGTTTCCCAATCTAGCCTTCACATAAAAGCGGCGGGGTTTGCAGTATATGACCAATCACCACAAGTCTACTGGCAGCAGAGCGAAGAGCAAACTATATGAGACAAATACGGAGAAGTTAAACACATAATCCAGGCGAAAAGCAACACAGTTTATACACACTCTATATCTGTATCAGTGTCTCAATGTTTTTAACACACAAAACATACAATTTGCAACATGAACATATCCCCCCCCCTGTCATCACCACCCACTCAGACAAATATTAAGAAAAGATGACAGTAACTACAATATTCAAGACCATTTAACAAAATAGTAACAAATAAAACCATAAAACAAATAAACATATGTTTAAATGACAACACCATAAGCCCATCATACACTGTAAACCCGAATAAGTTACCAGAACTCAAAAAATGTGAGGCAATCAGTTGCCACAATTTTTTTAAGTTGATTAACTTAAAAGTCAAAATTTTCCAGAACTTAAAAGGTTGGATGAATTGCTACATGTACCTTTTGATAACAGTTAAATTAAAAGTGCTCATTTAACTCAACTCAAATATTTGCAGTTAATATGACTTACAGTTTTCTGTTAAGGCAGCTCAATTATTTTCAGTTATTATGACTTAAAGTTTTGAGTTTACAAACCACAGGAATAAGTTCACAGAACTTTAAAAAAATAAGTACACAACCACACCAGTTTATGTTAACCAAACTCAATGTTTATTAGTTTGTGTTGTCATTGTTTTAAGTACACATTAGTCAAATATGTTGAGTTTGTTTACTTAAAAACATGTGACTCAAAACTTAAAAATTTTGTGGCAACTGATTGCCTCACTTACATTAAGTTTACCTAACTTAATATATCTAAAAGTCATGAAAGTCCGCTTTTGAACAGTTAAATTTAAAATTAAATACAAAAATAAATAAACATTTATAAATTAAAATAAATAGAATAAAAAAATAATTTTAAAATATACTTAAATAAATTGTATATAAATAAATAAATACATTTGAGATATTTTTAAGAAGAAAAACTTCTAGCCTTCCAAATGTGTTCCTGGTCACTTAAGGAACACACCGACTTATTGGGACTTTAGCTTATTCCCCATATCCCCCAGAGTTAGATAAGTCCATACATACCCTTCTCATCTCCGTGCGTGTCTGACGCACCCACTGCTAGCTGCTGAGAAACAGCCATCTTCTAACCGTATACATACTGACAACTATTCTCAGAAAGGGTGAAGCACTGATACTTCTGCTACTTGGGCAGAGTGATTTGCACCTGAGAAGCCCCGTGGTGAGGAGCAGAGAGTTCGCCTGGAGTTCTGCAAGCAAATCACTCCACCCAAGTAGCAGTGCTTTGCCTTCTGAGAATATAGTTCCCAGTTTGTATACGGTTAGAAGATGGCTGTGTCTCATGTGACCTTGTTATTCGTACACGCTGTGACTATACAAATCACAACATGTAAATAGGAAAATGTTGGCATTATTTTGTCACTTATTAGGAGCATAGATGGAGCCGGTTACCTCCAGGATCTGTGCTAAGCTAGGCGTGGGTGCATCAGACAGAGTTGAGGAGAACACTTAAAAAAAACAGTCCAATTTGAAGAATCTAGCACACATTTATAAAGCAAAAATATCGGCCAAATGAGTAAGAATCACAATTTTCATTTTAAAAGAGAGAGCTGATCCATATTACCTCAGACTCTATTTTGAGACCAGGCCAGAGGTCCATGAGCTCGTTCACTGGTGGGCAGGATATCACTATGGTCTGTCGGCATAGGGGGAATGTGGTCTCCATCATCTTTCTTCAACAATATTTGCAAGCAAATACAAAGTAAAATATGATCTGTTCAGTGCCAAAGGTTAAATATCAATTAGGAAGATGATATTCGTGAACAGAAGACATTCATGAACTGTTGACTTGAATACGGCAAAAAGCATTATTTTGATCAAACAGGCAAGTAGAATAAACAAATGATATGTGTATGTGGGAGTGTGTATGATTTAGGGTTACCACACTAAAACATTGTCTGAAAAAAAAAACAATTTAAGTTACTGGTATTTAGAGGTGTGTGTGTGTGTGTGTGTGTGTGTGTGTGTGTGTGTGTGAGAGAGAGATTCATTGGATTACCTGGTATCTTTATCACATCTCCAGTTATCTTCCTTAACTTTTTGAAACTGGAACAGAGAGATGCAAAGGCATAAACTGATCTGAAACTGAACAAGTAAAAGCATTCAAAGAGTGTCGAATTATAAATACTTATAAATGTTCCCTGTTAATGATCTTTTCATTTGATCCCTAAAGTGTGAAGTTACTAAAGCCATCAAGCAAAATTAACATTACTGTAAAGAAAAGCAGCAGCACTTGAACCTTACTGCATGCTTAATCAACAATAATGCCATTTCTACAAACCAAAGCTTTACTGTTAAGGGTTTTTACTTTATTCATCTTTGTCATGAAAAGCAGCTTGCCTCCAGCAGGGTCGTTTGTTTTAAAACCGACGCAACACAAGTGGGCGAGCACGGGCAGTTGACTCGTGTTCTGTTAACAGCAATCTCCGTGTCTCAGACAGTCTGCTCACACAGAATTTAAAACGAGCATCCCTAGAAGCTACAGGGAGCGCGGACTTGCAGTGTAGGAACTCAGTTTGACTCATTATGCTCGTTTATGCTCTTTTAATATGATATTGGACCTTAGCGGTGCACTATTGAAAGTTTCCATCAACAAAAAACTAACTATCGCATATGAGGTGTCTGTTAGTGCTCATTTTCTAACACCACCTTTAAGCGGGGAATGAGCGTGTGATTACTAGATTCATCCGTCGTAAAATTCTTCAGTGAGTCTGGTAGTGGTAGGTCGCTAGCTGTGCTGCTGGAGTGTGTAACGTTAGTGGTCGCGCTAATTAGCTAGCTAGCTAGCTAGCTCTTTAGCAGCTAACCTATATCTGACAAGTTGCCAAGACTTCCGTGATAAGCCAGTGAAGGGCGGGGGCTTGGAGAAGTTCTACACTCTCTGAGACAAACGCATGTAAAAATGTATAATGTATAAAAGAAGTAAAAGTGAATGAATATTAACATTCAAAACTTACAGTAAGTCCAGTGAGGCTGATTGCTGCTGCTTAGGTAGTAACTTCTGCAAGCCTACTGTCTGTTGCTTCCCGCCTTGCTGCGTTGTTCAAACTTTTCTTCTTCTGTTTTTTTCCAAAGAGCGGTAAGGAAGGTAGTATGCATATTAGCACCACCTTCTGCTTCGCAGGTTGAATCAGAGATTAACTCGGCATAAAAAATGATCCCTGCAGCTGCTCAACACTTAAATAAAAATAAAAAATATATAAGCAACATTAAATTGATGACAATAAAAATGCAAAAAATAAATACATTTTGTCCTCCACTAATGTCTAATGCATTTCAGACCATTTGCCTCAATCAAATTGTTACTGTTTTAAAAATACAAAAAATAAATAAAATAAATACATGTTGTCTTCCACTAATGTCTAATGCATTTCAGACCATTTGCTGATTGCAATTTATTTATTATGATCAATTTTACTTATTTGGTGAAGCACTTTGAGATTTTATTGTATTTTAACATGTGCTATATAAATTAAGTTTTTTTTTTAAATCACCCCTATTTGAAACAATAGAAATAACAGGACTTTATCATTCTTAGTATGTAATTACTTAATTCTATTAAGTTGCACTTAAGTTATGTTTTTAAGTTATGCTTACTTATACACAAAATAGTTCCATTTAATCAAAAATTATTAGTTAACAATACTCAAAAATGAAGAACATGTTACACCAACTTGACAAAATTAAGTTAGTATAACTTTTTCTAAAATTTTGAGTATACCCCACTTAATCTATTTAATTACTTTGAACATTCGGGTTTACAGTGTACACGTCTCTCCTCAGCACAAAGCTTCTTAGGAGCCCTCCAGATAGTTCAGATACGTTCCCCATTTTCTAGTATCCAGTATCCAATCTGGCAAACCGTTTATATGACATATTTTCAAACGTTGCCACCCATCTCACAAGCCCACTCCTGGATTGACGGCACCCCTTCATTCTTCTGGCTATCATTAAACTAGTCTGGACCCAACTTCTAATATATAAATATTATATCCATATCCATTTATGGGGCTAGATATCATCTTAGATTTTGGATATCGCAATATGACACAAGTCCTTTCCTGGTTTTAAAGGCTGCATTACAGAAAAGTGATTTTTTAAGTTTCTAAGTCTTACCAGACTGTTAGCTGTTCTATTATTTGCCTTTAACCACTTAGTTATTTTATATCCACATTACTGATGACTATTTATCACAAATCTCATTGTGTAAATATTTTGTGAAAGCTCCATTAGTCAACCCTACAATATCGCCGCAATATCAATATCGAGGTATTTGGTCAAAAATATAATGAAATTTGATTTTCTCCATATGGCCCAGCTCTACTACACACCCTAATTTAATTTTAACTGCTATCTGCTGGATGTGTCAAAACCTAACAGTGTGTGTGTGTGTGTGTGTGTGTGTGAGTGAAAAGGAGCCGTCATAACAGAGCAGTTCCTCCTCTCTGCTTGTTCCTCCCCTCCCCCAGCTCCTTCCCTGTGTGCTGAAGTGCAGCCTCATGTCATGCGGTCCTGTTGGAAACACTGACGTTCAAACACATGCTTTGCTGCAAGATAGTAAATGTGGAGAGAGAGAGAGAGAGAGAGAGAGAGAGAGAGAGAGAGAGAGAGAGCAGGCTCTAATGATAAGTTTAAAATGGAAACATCCAGCGCAGGCCCAAAGAAGCTGGCCCCATAAACCATATTATTAGGAAGCAATCTTACCACTGCAGAAAAGAGCTGACAAGTGTTTTTATCCAAATGCACAACACATGGAGTTCGCATACTGCTTCCCAGGGAAGAGATTCACTAAAAGAAGGCCTGTGCTTCCTTGGGCCAATGGAAGAAATAATGATATACAGTATAGGCCTGACTCACATTACTGTCAATATGTAGCTGTTTGTGTACATCTGCCATGTGACATCAGTAGATTCATTTAAAAGGTACAATAGTAACATTTCTGCATTAAAATGTCTAAAAATGACAATACCTATGTTATATATATTTTTTGAGTTGTGTAGTTACACTATCCCAAATGTTTTCACCAAATGTCAAACCCAGAGAAATCTGTTATTTTATTTTCAGACACGGGACATTTCCTTTAGTTGCCTGTCAGTGGCGTCATATAACCTTTCGCCCTCTAGTTACTCGTAACTTCCGTCAAAACACGGCACCCAGGTGATACGTTCGAGCATAATTGTAAATCATACAATGTCAGAGAAAAAAATATTCCTAACCGTAATAGTGCTTTTTCTGCCACAAGGCATAATTTTGTGATTAATTACATGCCACTTTGCAACACAGTAATACAGCAGAGATCGTATTTATTGATACATATAAATATCGATCCAGCTTAACGTTACTACAATGTGTTGGTTGACAAGTAGCTAATGTTAATGCTAATGCTTGGTGGATAACATTATAGGGTTACAACATCGTTCAACATGCTCATAAAGTTATTAGTAGCATGATTGTTTTCACCATGGATAAAAGCAGCGCTGGGCTAACCCACGAATGAGTTCACCAGTAATGTTAACGTTAGCTGTATAGATAGGCGACTAATCTAATGCTAATTTAGCCAGCTAGCACACCCCGGTCTGTCTGCCTCACTCCCCCGGCGCAAAAAGACTTCATTCGGGATGAGTGCTGACAACACAGCTGGGACATGTAGCAATAGCCAGTTACTGTTAGCCCATAGCCAGCCAACAACCAGCCACCATTACAGCAATCCATACAGTACTATACTCTGGTGCCAGGTGCTTACGACACTAACGGCAGTTTAATGAAGCGTTGGGAAACAGACCATATCAGACCCAGACCCAGAGCCGAGTCACAGCAGCGGCCATCCATAATGTTAGCTACGTCTCCGTTAGCGCTACCGGTGTTCATGCCGAAAATCTCCTCCCTGCTGAATTTCTCCCCCCTTTGCGTTTAGCTGTCTTTACAGTTAGCTAAATTAATCCGACAAAAGGTGGGTTAAGCACCAAAATGAATAGTTAAGATTAAAGAAAAGTGAAGGGGGAGATAGTTCCAGGCAGCTTGGAGATGTTCTGCTGCTGCACAACGGCCATCGACTGTCCTCGCCATCCCGGCCGGAGATTCCCCCGGCAATCCCAACCCACACCCATCTCTCAGCCTCGTTGAGTAGCTGCTAGCGTTACAACAAACCCCGTCCGCCCGGTGTTGAAACCATCCAAAAGGTGATATTGACATGTGAAATATATTGTGATAGTCACTGTGGTTTTAGCTGCTGGCTAATGTTAGCTTGCTAGCTCACTAGCTAACTGGTCAGCTACTAATACAGATCGAATCAAGAAAAACGTAATTATGTTGGGGAAAATGCAGCTATTTTATTAGAATGACATGAATAAATGTTACTAAACGTAACGTGAATAAACTTGAATGGGTAAACTCGTCCGTGAACAGATGCATTCTAACCAGCGAAGGTATTTAACAAAAAAAACTACAACTCCCATAATTCCATGCAACTTCCCAACGTCATCAAAAGACTGCTGTAATGAGAATTAGGCCGACCTTACACCAAACAACTTTTCAAGCGATTCCCTGTTGCAGACTTATTTACTATATCGTAATCAAATCATGAGTCTTGCTAGAGTTGGGGCGCTCCCGTCGTCGCAATCGTTTGGTGTAAGGTGGTCATAAAACTCAGTCCCAGTCAGTCTTTTTCCTGTCTGGACGTTCAGACACAATTATACGTGTTTGATATTATCCTAAGTCTTAAGTCTTGGTAGTGAAGTTAAATCATGTGAACATTGTCAACCACCAATGGGTGCGCTCCCTCCAGCACCAAACAGGAAGCAGCAAACGGCTAGAGCTAAACACTAAAGAGGGAAAGTTGCCGATTTTCAACCCTTCTGAACGAGTCATCCAACAGGAGTTTTACAGGTGGATAAACGCAGACCTCCGGGTACTGGAGACATTCATCTGCATGTACGGCAGAACAGAAAATCAGCAAACCTTACCTTAAGTTACCAGCTAACACTAGCGGTAGCTAGCTATCTTGGTTACATTTTTCAAAACAAATCTAGTTGTAGTCCTGTAATGTGTGACCCTGCAAGATCCCCAGTCTTTACATATTATGACAGTCTTTAATGTTAGATGTGAGATGGTTGTCTTTAGATGTGAGATGATGTCAGACTTAAGTCTTTTCAAAATTTGTTCACAGTCTTCTAGTGTCTGGTAGGCATTACCTGCATCAAATCTACAAAGTATACGACCACGTAGGAAACATATGGAAAGTTACCTGACTGTTACATGAAATGCTCAAATGTATCCATTATAATAGCTTTCATAATGACCATTCAGCTACAGTCTTAGTAGTCTGGATCAACGTTCAGTACATTTCCAGGATAACGCATCTGTTGCTGTTTTCAAACTCTGTACTCTTCAGGAAACAATCACAAACTTTGAGCTACACGCTGAAAATGGCAACTTTTTGGATCATATTTGGATCAAATTTGGATCATGCAACAAGGCAGGCCTGCTTGGTTCTTTTGGGGAATGATTGTAAAGATTTACAAAGAATATGTTTACTGCATTTACTCTCTAACTGGGACGTTTTGGGACCGATTAGTGCAAGGGCGTAACTTTGGATTCAACATTGGGGGGGTTGAGATCTCCAACTATCTAGGGAGGTTCAGGGACATTTCTACTTTTATTTAAAAAGAGCGACAAAAACATCGAAAAAATTGTTGAAAAAAAACTGAAAAAAAGAGAAAACCGTCAAAAGGCAACAAATGTCGGACAAAGCGCCTAAGACTCAAAAAAAAAAAAAAAAATGAAAAAAGGCGTCAAAAACTTTGAAAGAGTTGTCCAAAAGAAACTTGGAAAAGGTGGAAAAGAACTCTGAAAAAAGCAACAAAAACGTTGAAAAAATGGCAAAATAACGAAAAAGAACAAAAACTTCAGAAAAAGCCCAGTTTTGATACATGCCCCCTGTAAATTATGCCTATGGATTGGTGGGATTGCTGTGGACGAAGTATCCAGCTAATTTAAATAGCTTACGTTATTTGTGTAAACAGTTAACTTCATTTTATATTGTATGTGGCGTTTTCTTTTGCGGGGTGCAAATGTTCCACCAAAAAGCGGCGCCCAAGACGATTGTGATTGGTTTAAAGAAGCTTTAAAGCTTTAGTGCGTAACTTTTTGATATTAATGAATGTCCGTTACATTCAAGCCATTGCCAAATGAGTTGCTACAAAGCTAATTAAGACTATCCGCTCCACACAACTCTCTGTGTTTCTCAGTATGGCTATGTTCAGAAGATTGTGTTGTCAGGCGACTTTCCCGCGCAGAAACTTGAGTGAAGATAATTACCTCTTCTGAAGAGTTAATCATGTTTTTTTTAATCCTCCGTGTCCCCCGTGGCTACTAGCAACTGTGTGGAGGAGGGGTGGGGGGTGGGGTGTGATCACGGAAGGCTTGTGTCAATTGGATGCGCAGACAGTTTTGTTGTCATTACTTAGAAATCCTCATGGGGGCCAACAGAAACTATGCACTACAGCTTTAACTTGCTGAGTTAACCGTTACTCATTTTAGTATTCTTAGTTATACAGTTATTGTAACTTAATCGGAATGGATTTTACACATTTATGTATTTTATTTATTTATTCGAGCATGTAAAATTCAACATAAAAATCACAACAGCAGTTGTTGAAAATATATCCAACAAAATAGAAAAAAAGAGAAATATAACAATTAGTTTCATTAGCGAATTTCCTTAATTTACACGCACAAGGAGTAGGAGAGTGATTTAATCCTACCCTTTTTAATTAAATCCTTATTAACAAAAACTTAATGCAGTTATAGAGCTTGGCATACTTGTCACGTATCACACCCATAGTTGCATGATTACAGTTAAATACAGTACATAATTTAAATAGCTACATACATAGAATCTTAATTGTCTTGAAGCCAGAGCAATAAATAAGCATATGTGCATATATACACATACATACATAAATATATACATATACACACATGCCGGTATTTAGTGAGGATCATATCTTTATCATTTTTTAAAACTGGATAATGTTTGGACATCACTTTAGTTTATAATATGCAGACTGTTCAACAATTCCACTCCACAAATTGAGATACAACATTTGTTTATAGTTGTACGGACACCCAAAGTTTTTACATTTAATTTCCCCCTAAAATTATATTTACAATAAATCAAACACATTATATTGTAAACTATATGCGTATCTATAGCGGTACTCTGTGAAATAATATTACCACCCTGCCAGTTTAATAAAGGTCGCCGTTGCAAATGAGAACCTGTTCTCAATGGCCTACCTGGTTAAATAAAGGTTAAATAAAAAAAAAAAGTAAACATGATCATTTTGTTTGTATTCATAAGGCTTTGACTGTGCCATTATGTAGCGGCGTTCCACACAGATGTGTGTGATCTGTACAGCTGCCTATGCTGTTAGAAAAAGTCCGTAGAAATACGCGCTAATATTCTGTGTTTGAGAAGGAATTTTCTGTAATGATTTTTCACAGGTGTTTTGTTGTATTTAGATTTTTTTGGGATAAACAGAAATGTCCATTAAAGGTACAGAGCATATACTGTAAATCTACCGAATTTTTGTCGTTTTTGGATTAACAGAAATGTCCGTAAACTTAACGGAAAAAGTACCGGTAATTTTCTTCCAGGACATTATCCGTTTTTCTACGGATTATTTTCTTACCGTGTATGGACATCACAGTTCACTAGACCGACATAACAAAAATATTCATATTTTAAGTTTAAACAAAATGGGCCCTATCTTGCATCAGCGTGGCGCAAAGCCCGGCGCAACTGTCTTTGCTATTTTAAGACCGTTCAGCGCCCATGTCGTTTAAATAGCAAATGCACCTGCGCCCATCTTTGCGCTCATGGGTGCTGGTCTTACAGGGAGGTGTGTTCAGGTGCATTCTTGGCGTATTGCAATCTTGAGGCAGCGGGAACTGATCGTGCCATTGACCAACAAAAACCTGGTCTCAAGTCAATGCATGTTACGCCCAAAACACACCTATGAATTAATGAAGACACTAAGTACAACCTTTTTTAACCATGCACCTGGGGCACGGACCCTTTTTTCCGCCGTCAAACTAGCAAAAGTGGATTTGGACGCACCCTAAACGCACCTGCACCAGGCGCTTCACGCCGTGCGCTTAGATCATTAAATAGGGCCCCTTGAATGCATGTCAGACACATCTTTCAGAGTCAGTGAGGAGTGACACATTTATAAAGATGGAAGTGCATGTAGCCCCTCAAGAAATCACCAGTTGTTGAACATACATAATCCTGTCTGATTTCTCTTATTCGGCTGCTGTTTCCCCCATTCTCCAGCTGGTCCAGTTTGTAGTATATAATACTTGAAATTACAATATATGTCGTATCTGTCTCTCTTTCAGTTAAGGGGTCCTTGGCTTAAAAAACGTTGAAGACCCCTGCCCTAAGGGTTTAGTATCTCCTCTATGCATGAGTAGAAAGAGAATGGCAGGCTTGATCTTTGAGCCATCAGCTGGATAGACTTCAACAGGGCGAGATGACAACTCGTCTCTTTTAAAAAGCTCAGTCTGGCTGAGCATGTGGCTGCAGACGAACATGTCTGCTGTGCCAGTCTGTGTTAACAGCATAGGAACAACAGAGCCTGTCTGGCACCTTGCACGCGTTGACCTACATCTCATGTAGCTAATGGACCTCCATTTGGACAACCATGCACACATGCACGCAACAGGGGAGGGTATAAAGTCATGCCATTGCAGAGTGAATGTCAATATTTTATTCATGCTGCGGTCCCTGCTTGTCACCACTCTGCAGTCTAGCCAGTACTTGACGTGATTCACCCATTTAAGCACACTCTTTCCTAATGAGCAGCTGTCACACATCCAGCGTAGAGTATATCCAACACATTCTCACTCCCATCGCATCAAATACGGACGTTTGGTCATGTGACTTTGGCGTTTTGTTATTGACGCTAAAAGTCTCCTTTAGCATCATATCTAAACATGCTAGGTCAGGACACTTGGCGTCACTTATGACTCTCTGGGTCAGGACGTACGTTTAACTGACATGCGGCACAAGAACGTGGCAGTTAGGTTTAGGAAAATATCATGGGTGGTGTTACAAAATGTTGAAGACCCCTTTAGTATTTCCTATATCGCAAGGGCGTAACTTTGGGTTTAACATTGGGGGGGTTGAGAGCTCCACTTTTGAGCTAAATCAAAAGTGTTAGTTAAAGTTTTTTGACCCATCCACCACCCCAACCTGCCTTCTTACGCGGATTTTCAGCTTTTCATACTACTCGCTAACGTTGTCTCTCTTAATACTACATCATCCTACAGCGCCGTGGTCGAGCTGCTGCTCTGCCCGGTGCGTTCCATACAGGGATTTTTGCGTCGGTACAGGTGAGAACAGGTTGGTATATCACAACAAAGATGAAGGCACTTAGCAGGGCTGTAGTCCGAGGCGTTTTTCTTTTTCTCTGACTTGTCTTGGACTTGGTATTTGGACTCTGACTTCTCTCGGACTCGGCCATGGGACTCGCCAAATATTCTAGTTGGTTTCGACCGAGTCCAGCAATATATGCTTTTTTTCAAAAGTAACTTCCTCGTTTAAAACAAAACCATTCATGAAGCGCACTTCAGGAAACAGGTATAAGTTTAATTCAAAATCCATCTACAAATGGTATTGGCATTGGGCGCCTGGTATATGACTGGCTGCATCATATATCTCAAACATCAGGCATCAATTCATCATTTTTTCTGACTCGGTCTTAACTTGGACTTGAACCTTTTGGACTTGGCCTCGACTCGGCCTCTGCTAGTCCTGGTCTTGGACTTGTCTTTAACTCGACAATGGTCCCAGTGGCCCTTAGTGCATCAGGATTTTGTGGTGAGATGATACGATTTTAACTCCTAACCTTATAGTAATTGTAATGTGTGTAATGTCTTCATAAATAAGCTTACCCAACCGATATTCCCAGATCTCTGTGAGTGTGATGTTACTATTACAGATTGGAATGATATGTTAAAAAACCAGATGTCAGATGATGCTAGGCCGCTGTGTGCATCATAGGGTTCCCCCTTAGATATGTGTTTCCTGCTACTTGCGATCTAATTGGAGACAAACAGCCAATCAGAATTGACCTTTAATTCTCCGATTGGTTGGTTTTGTGGCACACTTAACGTAACGCTGTGAAAATTTGAGGGAGTGTGTCAAGAGCGCGCACAGAGTGAAGACGTTGAGAGCGAGGGACACATGACCGGAGCGCAGCAGTGTCTACCGGAGCGCAGAGAAAGAGTGTTTGAGAGGGCACATGAGTAAACTGCGTGAGAGGGGTTATTATTGCACGTTAATATGGATAATAGCAAACATGCAAATACATTTATTGAGCACAGAATAGGTTTTTGTTTGCTCAAACGTAATTATTTTTTGCGAGTGTTAATTTCTGCTCAAAATGTAATGTAATGTGCTTGCAAAATATAGTTCTCTGTGCTCAAAACATACAGTTAGCTCAAGAATGAGGCACATATATAACGCCATAACATTGCACAACATTTCACAAAATACAACTCGTATTTACAAAATTTCATCTGATTAATTAATCACAACTCACTACAAAGAATTAATGTTAGATATTGAAGTTTCTGTGAAGGCAATGTTCTTTAAATAATCTTTTAAAACTATGCAGAGTGTTTTGTTGTTTGATAATTATTTGGGAGTAAGTTCCATTCACACATTGCTCTGCATGTGACTGAATGTCGAATTGATTTGGTTTTAACTTCAGGTCAAATAAACCAATCTCCCGCTGCATGCCCGGTTGGGTAATGATGTGTGTCTGTACTAAAGGATGTTTTTTTTTGTACAAAGTAAAAAGGTGTTTTAGCTGTTCTGACCTTCTCCTCCAGCGTGTCCCTGCCTGTAGGAAGCATAGCAGCCTGTGGGTTTTCCCCTCCACTGCTGAGGGAGGGTTGAGAAGAGGGGGAGGAGGGGAAGGAGAAAGGGAACTGGGTTTGTTGTTCAAAGCCTAAGCTCGGCATATGTATTATAATTAAGCAGGGTTTTGAGGCACATCTCTTCCTCTCTCTCTCCCTCTGTTTCTTTCTCACTCTGTCTCTCTTCTCTCTCTCTATACATGTTTGTATGAGTGTGTGTGTGTGTGTGTGTGTGTGTGTGTGTGTGTGTGTGTGCACCTTTATGTGCATAATGGATTTTTATCCTTCGCAGAGCACAGCGGTCACAGTTTGTCTGACTCCACATGGTCTTTATTATGCCAGACGGAGAGTGTATCAGCGGAGACATACCAGGCCAACGTCTGCCCTCTGTCTCTGTATCTACCACACACACACACACACACACACACACACACACACACACACACACACACACACACACACACACAGCTGCGACCTCTGCCTCCCTGCCACTTTCACCTCTCACCTCCCTGTGTATCCTACGCGTCATGCAGTCTAAAGCTAACGGTGGACACTGTTCCTTGTGGTTTTTCCTGTGAATAGAGCTCTCAACAACAGTGAGCGCCCACTTTTTAAACGGCTCTGGTTCTGGATTTTCTCCATTCAATATCTCCATGAAATGCTTATATAAAGCGCATATATATAAGAGTATAAAGCCTGGAACCAAGCCAACCAGCTTGATTCGTCGCAAAAGAACATTTTGAAAACGGAAAATAAGACAGAGCTACAAGACTGTGTACAAAAACAATCATAGACTCGCTATAGCCGTTCGTGGAATCACGGGTGCGGTAAACATTTCCATGGTAACAGCGACGTCACTGTTACGCTTAGGATTGGTGGTAGTGTAGTACTTCTCCATGACATCGTAAATAAAACTTGTTTTCCTAAAACAATTCAATGATTTCATACAAACTTGTGGCTTAGGGGCATAAAGCATCATTTCACAGTGTCGTAGTTCCTGTTAAGTCTACCTTGAATGGTTTAGACATTATGGCTAATAATTTAAAATCCTGAAAATGAATGGGATTTTTACTTCCGGAACCACAATGTTGAGCTCTATAAAGGCATAAACCTACACTCACACATGCATACACCAACTCTGATTATACTCTCTATATGTGGGAAGAAAGGTGCACTCCTCTGAGAGCCACCAAATGGAAGCAAGCCATTACAGGCTGTGTACTTTTTCTATTTATTACTTCTATATTTACCCCTCCTTATATACACTTAAATGCCACAGTGATTTGCACTTCCCTCCAAATGTTGCTTGTGTTGTGGCTGAGTAAAGGAAGATTGTTGCCCACGCTCGCAAGATGTGAGCTGGACTCCATCCTGGTAGAAGGGATTTATGCAAATGTGCGAACGGCAACCGGTTCATTTCTCTTCCGTCTGGCGAGTCAACACTGACTCACAACATGGCAGCAAGCGGAATATAAAAAGATCCAGTCTCTGCTGCTGCGTTCACACCTTTGATGGATGGAATTAGATTAGGTGAAATTAGACCGATGGAGTGGAACAGTCTTTTGGGGCGCAGCCATTTCTATTCTTCTACCCTGGCTTTGAGTCTTCAGTTTTGAACACATATTTAGAATGCCTGAAGAGGAGCTTCATGGTGTACTCATGTAAGGGGCAGGCTGCATCATGGGTAGCTAGAATAAAGACTAAGTGGGCATTCACAGTCAGACAGTGCGGAAAATGGGGGTAGTGTGTTTAGGCTGCAGCGGGGGGTGACAGGGGTTGCCGCAGGGGGGACACGCAAACAAAAGCAGTGGGCCGACAGCGAAAAGTTGAGACTGCAACTTTTGGAGAAACGCAACCCCACGTTACGTTGCAGTGGCCATCATGTAAGCGTAGATCAGACTTATCAGAGTGTTTTGAGGCGGTGTGAGAGTCCCATACAGGAAACAGGAAACATCACTGCCTCTATCGCTGCCACAAGTAAGTTTTAAAACACGAAATAAACACAAACTGTCTAGGAGTTTGTTTAAAAGCGTAATGTTTGCCAAACACCAAACCACAGTCGATCTGTCTCGCTCGGCTCTTTCTCCGTGAAGCTGCGGTGCAGTGCAGTCGGAAATGTCAAGATCTATAAACGATCTGACGGAAAACAGTAGTTATGAAATATAAAGTCTACTTGTGCTACATTAGGGGGTTAAAGAACACAACAGGACTTGCAAATGGGCTGTTTCACTGACAATACCACCGTCGAACAACCCTGCGGAAAATCTCTGGATCATTGTGTCCCTGTCCAACCCGTTCTCACTCCAAACTCGTAAAATACAGACGTTTGGACAGTGGTTGTCAGCGTCTGAAGTGACGAAAAAGGCGACCTTCAGCATGTTTGTAGAACGTACCGGGGAGAGCAGGCAGCTACACAGGGTTTAGCGAGTAGTATGTAAGGCCAAAATTCCAAGTAGGGAAGTTGGGTGGGGTGGCGGATGGGTCAAACACAGGACTTTCACCCAGGAGACGGGGGTTCGTGTCCCGCTTGTCACATTTCCTAAAGTCGCTTTCTTCTTTAACCGTCCCGTTATTCCCGCGTGTCACGGAAGCGTAAGCCCACCCACGACCTTTTCCTAAACCCAACTGTCCCGTTCTTTCCGCGTGTCACGGAAACGTAAGCCCACCCACGACCTTTTCCTTAACATAACTGCGTCAAAAGGGACGCCAATAGTGGCGACCAAGCGCGTTTAGTTAAAGCGCGTTATATGACGCTAAAGGAGACTTTTAGTGTCAATAACAACAACAAAGGCACCTGACCAAGCGTCTGTATTTTACGAGATGGGAGTGAGAATCTGTTGCCCTGTCTGACTCCCTAAAAGCAGGGGGAACAGCTAGCCTGACTCTCAAATCAGGTGAAGCTCATGAATTACACATTGTAGTTAAACAGTCATAGTTTCAAAACAAACAATAACTATTCCCCTGTTCACGGATTGGTTAAATAAATGATATACATCACAGCTTTAGAAGTGGGCATCTTAGTTAATTCTTGACCTTGCTAATTGGACAAATTAATCTTTAACTTTAGGTCCACGTATTTACTAGATTTTTTCCAGAGCTTTCTGGAGCTTCAACCACATCTAATGGTCATGGGAGATGTGGTTGAAAGCTTAAGTTAACTAAAGCTGGTGACACACCAGGCCAACCGCAAAGAATGAGTGGCGATGAAGGCCGACTGTGGCAGCCCCTCACGTCACCTGAATCTTGTATCTCGTATACAACAAGCTCGGGCTCATAGGGTTAAGTTCAGTTCATCTGCAAATTCACTGTTGAATGCATCATTGAATTGAGTACCGCTAGTAATTGAAGTTTATGGTTATTTTTTGTCAACCTAGTGTTCCAAAGATCAGGAATAAACTTTCATACTTAAATATTTAGTTCTTGTGTAAAAAACTGATAATGTCTCTCCTTCATTTGTCCTTCTTGCCTTCACTTCTTTTCTGCAGCTCAGTCTGTTAATTTGTATTTCCTCTCAAACAGATATCTCGTTGCCCTCACAGGGCAGATAGAGGAAGACATATTTTTAGATGCTTCATTTCATTGTCATTTCCAAAACATCCTTTGCATGCCAAAGCGATGTGCCTGCAGGCAGCCTCTGTTAGTTCTTTCAAGACGGAGATGTTTGGTCACCACATGGTTCATAAATTCGCAGTGGAACATAAGTTGCAGCTTGTTCAGTGGCAGATGCTTGCACAGTCCTTTCAGCACTTTAATATGTACGGTGTAAACCCAAATGCTACGTCTCCAGCCTGTCATTATACTGAAGCCATACTCCCTGGTTAGGTAGCAGAAAGGTTTTGTCGCCATGTTAGTCCTTCTAAAAAAAAAACTAAATGATTTACAGGAAGATTAAACATGATCTCTGGTAATGTGACGTGAAAAAAAACAACGCCACCTAGGTTAAAGCTTTAGTGCGTAACTTTTTGTTAACGTCCGTTATATTCAAGCCATTGCCAAATGAGTTTATCAAAGCTAATTAAGACTATGAGCGCCACAAAACTCTCTGTATTTCTCAGTATGGCTATGTTCAGAAGATCGTGTCGTCCGGCGACTTTCACACGCAGAAACTCGAGTGAAGATAATTACCTCTTCTGAAGAGTCCATCATGTTTTTTTAATCCTCCGTGTCCTCCTTGGCTACTAGCAACTGCGTGGAGGAGGGGTGGGGGTGGTGCCCGATCACAAAAGGCTTGCATCATGTGGATGCTCCGACAGTTTTGTTGTCATTACTTAGAATTCCTCATGGGGGAGACAGAAACTACGCACTATAGCTTTAAATAGAGTTCAGGTTCTTTAAAATTGGGGGAAGAGCCGCGTGGGTCACCAAGACAATAAACCAAGAGCAGTTGAAAGAGTTTATTTACACTAAGAAGGCACCATAAAATGAGCCTGCATACAAGTTAGATTTAAAAAGCAGGATGCTAAATAAAAAAGTCCAGCATAATCAGGAGGGATAGAAGGGATTCTAAAAAGTCCAATTAAAAAGGAGGGGGAAGTACAGTCCAACCACTGACTCGCCCACAGGTTGCGGTCCTCGTTGGTCGCTCCGCTTCCCAGTGTGGCAAGGCAGGTGGCGCTAGGGAAGGAGTCGCCACCCGGGTCTAACTAACCGACAACGCCACCTGGGGGCTTCCACCCCAAAAAATGTTTATTTCTACTTCAACAAGCTCCCCAGTTATACAAAAGGCTACACAGGTTCACCAACTGAAGTAAGACAGAGACGTGGTTACAAAAGAAATATTCGTTTATTAATGGATAATTTATGACTGGAAGTGCCTGTAAAGAGGATGGTTAGAAATGAGGATGTTTGACTCAAATTGCAATAGAAAATGTAGAAAAGGTTTTATTACAATATATATTTAGCAATCACGTTAATTCTTTTAAAACAGATTTAGATCCCAGTTATGGATTAAATTATCAAAGGAAAAGGGGGGAAAAGTGGGCAGAGGCCAGCTGTGGAGAGACAGTCTACTAAGGGTGTGTTCCAGGGGTGCACCAACTTACCCAACGCATGTCCCTTCACAGATTGTCACTACAACCACACTAACGTGCCTAGCCTCCACCACAAGCTGGCTACTAGCTCCACTGGAAAGCAAAATAACAATTTAACAAAATCAAGAAAACAATAAACCAGTTGATAACCTAAAATACAAGCAAACCAAACGGAGAGTGTCCTGGGGTACTAACAAAGATGTACTAAAATGATTAAAATCCAAAAACAACTAAACTAAGGCAAAACAGCAGCTGACAACCTACAATTCAGACAGAAGATTACATTAATGACAAGTTTAAAAGCAGTGTGTGATAACATTTAGCTCAGGTAGTGATCGTACCAGACTTTCTGCTTTAAGTTACTCATACCTTCACTCAAATGTACTCAGTAGGCTAAGGGAGCGTTCATCACACCACTCCAGGCAGGGGAGCTTGGAATCCCTTCCAGGCCCAACAGTCAGGCAGGTAGTAGTGATGGGACGTTTGACACCGAGGCACCGAAGCTTGTATCACTCCCGCAAAGCACACTGGTTCGAAGCAGTGTTGGAGCTTGTATCGAATTGAAATAAGCACGTGACTGATGACGTCCGAAGCTTCGAACGTCACTGAAACTCCGGAAGGGTTGGCTGGATTCATGGATTCATGTCGCTGCGTGCTTACCAACGGCCCGTTAGAATTCACTGGAACATCACGGGGTTTATGAGTGTGGTTTGCAATTTATTTGATTAGCCTTTTAATGGAAATTAGCCTACTTACATACACCTGTACATAATTCTACGTAGCGGTAGAAGATGGAATTGTTGCTGCAGTTTATTGAATCCATATTTAGCCTAATTAAACATACTTACATTCAAATCCTGATCACAGTAATTTATATTATTATATTATGTTATATTCAAACATAGGCTTTATATTTTTAATTCAGTCATGTCCTGTTCATGTCATTTAATTAAAGTTCAGTCATGTCCTGTTGATGTCATTTAATTCAAGTTCAGTCATGTCATGCCATATGCATGTGTCCATTCTGTCTCTCCTATGTTCATGTTGTAGCTTGGTTTGGCTTTGTCGAGGTCATAGCCGCTGTCATTTCTGCTATCTGACCACCAGAGGTCACTGTGTTGTTTTTGATGCTTTGATGTTTCGGATCATTTTGCGATACAATCAGGAAAAAGCTTCAGAGGCTTCATTCGCCCATCACTAGCAGGTAGCAGACTGCTGCGAAATATATAACTAAGTATTTAAAAACAACTTGAAAGCATAAAACAGACTTAATACAATTACATACCTAAAGGTCACAGAGATGGTCCCATGTGGCAACCAACAGCCAGAGACAAAGCCAAGAAGCAGCCATGATGATACAGGTGCTTTATATAAGCTCAGCTAATGAGGGGGTTTGGCCTGGGTGGAGCTAATTTGATCTAGTTGAGGTGCGTTCAAGAACCAACAGGGTGCAAAGCTTACTGCACACACCACTACACCAGCATTGGACATTTGATGGAGTCACCACTAGCTGTTATCAACTTCTCTTCAATGACCACTGACAAGCAAAGAAAACAGGCTCCACCTTCCTGCAACCGCGATGGCTGCAGCTGATTGGACAAACGCTTCACTCATGGGCTGTCTGCTCCCTGATTTCAAAACAGACCAACATAGTGACTCGTTTGCAAACTTAAGCTTATTTTACGAAAATAGTACGAAATGTAGTCTATATCCACGACGTTCCACTTCCGCGATTGTTCCGGTGCCGCAGCAAATTCCGCCGGATGTAACTCTTTTCGGCCGGATGTCCATCACCTTACGCTTTCTTTGTGTTGGCATTCTAAACTCCGGTGGATTTGTAAGGACTATGGTGAACTGCTCCTCAGATCTCTGCAGGGTAAATCCACACAGCTAGCTAGACTATCTGTCCAATCTGAGTTTTCTGTTGCACGACTAAAACAACTTTTGAACGTACACGTTCCACCAAAACAAGTTTCTTTCCGGGGCTATTTTGCAGAGACACCATTGCTCCGTCCAGAGCTTAGCACCGCCCAAGACGATTATGATTGGTTTGAAGAAATGCCAATAAACCAGAGCACGTTTTTCTCCCATCTAGGAATGTTATGTGGACTAGCGAGACCCTCCTCCGCAGCGCTGTGGAGGAAGGTCTGGCAATGCGAGACTAGCCGAAATGTGTTACTGAAAACATTTTATTTGAGAAATAAGCTGCAGTTGCAGAATCTGTCTTCATTTTAGATCGACATGTGAGTTTTAGAGGGGATGCAAGTCCTGCTAGTATGTCCCTTGATTCGAATAAAGTAGCCTGAATTCAACTTTATGCAAATGAGGAGCGGGCAACTTCACACCTCGTCTCTCGAAAATCGCCACGACGCTACCAGAATGCATTGCCCGGCTGCTTACATACACAATGAATGGGAGGAGTGGACATGCCGCTGCCTGTGGACACGTACCTTGACAGTAAATGCTCATTTTCTGCCTTATGAACACAAGAACAGTAAGAACTACATTTTTGTGGGTTTGAGTCCCCGGGGACCTCAGTGCTGCCATGCTAGGTGCTGGTCTGACTATCGGGAACAATTTGGGGTTCAGTGGACAGTTGGACATGTGTGCAGGAGGAGCTGAGGATTGAACTGCCAACCCTGTGATGAGTGGACAAACTGCTCTACTTCCTAAGCCACAGTCACCCCTAATATCGTAAAATAGTTGTGTAAATTAAAATGAAAAAAGATAGTTCAGACCCTGCTTACTTTCTCACCTGTGCACAGTTGGCAAATCACAGCATGAAGTGGGTGTGAATGTTGTACTTTTAGTTCAAACCAGTTCATATAAGACATGAATTAAATCCTGACAGGATATTTTGCTTGTACAAAAATAAATATGAGCATAAAAAAACATAATGATACGGAGAGAGAGAGAAAGAGAGAGAGAGAGAGAAAGAGCTCGATCGTGTTTTTTGCCCCCAACTGCTCCTTCCAGGCAGCGCTGCGATCGCTGCCTCCAAGGCACCTAACCGTAACCCTAACCCTAACCATAACCATAACCATAACCAGTGCCTAATCCTAGTGCCTTCCAGGCAGCGCTGTCTGGAAGGAGCCATTGGGGGCAAAAAACACCGATAAACAGAAAGAGAGATAGATTATTTTCCTTTTCCTGAATCCACTGCAGGAGATTTTTCTAATGTTTCTGCAAGCATGGCTGAGGACACTTTGCATTACCAATGTTTGGCCGCTGGCAGAAATTCAGAGGAAGCTAACACAACAGCGCACAGGGTTCAAATACAGCAGGCATTTCCCAGACAAAGCCCTCTCTCTACCGCCACGCAAAGACAGCAAAGGGCCTACAGTGGCACAGATTAGTCAGTAAATTGGCTCGGGTTGCTGAACGAGAGATCTTATGAGGAGGATGCAGCCCCTCTTTCATTCCCCAGAACAGGCAACCTGCAGGCAGTGGGGGAGCTGTCAGAGAGATTCAACACAGATCTCACTGGGTAAAATGTTATCACTCAGCCACATGGTTTCACAGGCTAGAAAGAATGGAGGTGTGCATATCGCATCATGACACCTACGCAGCGTGAAGCCACCATGTGCTCATATTCTTCTTGGTGGCATGAAATGCTCTGAATGATTTTTTTCCTCCTTTACCAAAGTGTTTCCTGCTAAATTCCATTGCGCCCTTTTTGAAATCATGCGCCACCTGCTGCACACAGTCAGTGTGTTTACATGCACAGCAGCCGGTTAAGTGAATGTTACGGCCCTCACCTTATTCTGTATTGTACCTTTTCATAGATTTGTATGGGCCTGAATAATGTAAGAGTGAGAGCTCTCTTTTCCTTTAAGATCTTTGTTCCAACTGACGCACCTGTTGCAGATTGGCTGATTGGGAGGCTGGCTATATAACTTCCTATTTCCAGTGACCACACGGAGGCTTGATGTTTGCAGCAGCTTAGTCCAGCTGCCAAGGTGCTCTTGAGCAAGGCACCAGACCCCCCAACCGCTCAGGGCGCCTGTCCAGCAGTCGCAGACCACTCACTCTGACATCTCTCCATTTGTGCATGTAAAAGAACCTGAGTATGTGTGTGTGTATTTCAGGTCTGTGTGTAGTAGGGCTGTTGGAACGAATACCGAAATTCGAATATAATTCGAATAGTAAAAAAATCAATACTATTCGAATGCTGAAATTACTATTCGAATGTGACTTTTTTTTTTTTTTAGAAATATACGTTATATATAATAAACGTTAGCTAATCATCCTCTTCTCGCCTTGGCCTACCCGCATGTGTGATTCATGTCATGTCGTATGAACAATAACTTAGCCGGAGTGAGAAACACAAGGCATTGTGAGGTCTAAGCTAACGTTACGTACCAAGTAACGTTAGTACAACATTACGGAGCTAACATTACGGAGCTAACGTTACGTACCGAGTAACGTTAGTACACGGGGGAGTGACAGGCTGCGGCTAAAAATCATAAGAAGGACGGGAAATAGTTTTAACATGACTTTAAAATCGACATCCACCGAGCCAAAATGCTTATGTTATCAATAGTTAGCTCGTTCTGGTTTCCTAACTGCGTCGCGAGGTATAGTAACGTTAGCTTAGCTGGGAGCTTCATGGAGAAAGCTAAAGTTGATGTTAACTGCCCTACAGCTGTCAGTTAGCTTCCACGTCATATATTACCTTCTTACAGCTGTATTCTCAGTAACGTGACAATCTGCTGGAAACAGGTTGCTTGTAAATCACTAAAATAGTAGTGACAGCACCGTTTGGCTTGGTTATTAATGCAGTTAGCATCGTTTGTTGCTTACCTAGTTTATGACAAATCGTTTCGGCTGTGCTTCCTAACATGATATCATTGTGCTAACCGAGCACCGTTAGCCTTTAAAACAGAGCCGCTTCACTACACTTGTTAGATAACGTTTCATTACAGAGTTCTCTGTTGATTTGTGTTTGTCGCTGTGTGCTCGTGGTGGAAAATGAATGTAAACAAAGTTGCGTGCAGGTTGCCTCAAGGCCAGGCTAATGTTAGAAGTCCCTCTAGGGGACATAATGTGTAACAACAACCACATGCTTATAGTGGCAGTATATGGTATTATTTAACAGGCTGCAATTGAGCATTAAATATTCGAATATTATTCGAATATTAAAAAAACTATCAAATGGAATTCGAATAGTATTATAGAGGAAGATTGACAGCTCTAGTGTGTAGTGTGTAATAACAGAGTGTGAATTGGAATTTCCCCGCTGGGAATTAATAAAAAGTGAATGAAAATTATATCCACGACGTTCCACTTCCGGGATTACTCCGGTGTGGCCGGAAATTCCGCCAGATGGCACTTGGCCGGATGTCCCGTTACCTGCCGCTTTTCTTCGTGTTGTAATTCTAAACGCTGGTGGATTTATGAGGACTATGGTTAACTGCTCCTCAGATCTCTGCAGGGTAAATCCAGACAGCTAGCTAGACTATCTGTCCAATCTGAGTTTTCTGTTGCACGACTAAAACTACTTTTCTATTACTTTTACTGTTCCACCAAAACAAGTTCCTTCCCAAGGCTATTTTGCAGAGGCACCGTGGCTCAGTCCGGAGCTTAGCACCGCCCAAGACGATTGTGATTGGTTCATAGAAATGCCAATAAACCAGAGCACTTGTTTCTCCCATCCCGGAATGCTGTGTGGACTAGCCAGACCTTCCTCCGCAGCTCCGTGGAGGAAGGTCTGGCAATGTGAGACTAGCAGCTTGTTCCTCCTCGTCCTACAAACGTTTGTTAACCTGTGCTTTGTGATTACTGTGTTGAGTTACATTCTGTAGTGAATTTGGTGGTTAGTGTTTTATAGCTGTGGCTAGAGTGCTAAGTGTTTTTTTGTTTTGACTTCTGTGTTAGCCTGTTAGCTTTGCGGCTGCTTAAATTATTTGCTAACTTTACTCTACCTTCTGTATATATTTAGAAACTGTATTTTGTTTTGTTTAGTACGAAGCAGTAGGGGTGAATCGCCGTTTTTGTTTGATCATGTTTTCACCTGTTTTTCTTTAGTTTAGGGAGTTAGGTTCAGAAATTGTATTTTTTGTTTGGTTTCTTTTGGATTAGGTTTAAAGAGAACTCCGGTCGGTTGTTTTCTGTTCATTATTTTGGCCTACATTCACCCTGAAGGTAAGCTTCCAGTAGATAATTATTAAGATAACATTTTTGTTTGGTTGTGTTGGTGAAATAACATTGTTTCATGTCAAAGTAATAAATTACTTTTGTTTTTATTTAAATTTAAGTTTCCTTTTTTTATGTTGCACTCCGACACTCCTAGACCGGGGCATAACAGTGAATAACTGGGTTATGCCAGTTCTCCCTGTATACAGGAGCAGGGAAGAATGACAAAAGTAACTCGACCTCCGGTACAGTAGGTGGTGCTCTGCAACATACAACTGGTCAGAATAAACCGAGAACAAGCCAACGAGCCCTCTAGCGAGCAAGCTAGCTAACTAATCGACCGGCAGGCCAATAAATGAGTAAAATTGAACAACTTGATGTTTCATTCACACACTCTAGTCACAGCATAGGAAAGCACAGTGCTCTCGCCAGATGACTGACATCTCGGCTAATTTTCTGTAACCAGTGTCGTGAAGGCATGTATGGTGGAATTAACATTAACGTTAGCCAGCAGCAGACTGCTCATTCCCTCCACTTCTTGGCCAAGGCACAGCGTTGACAGCCCTGGAGATGGACAATATGTCTAGCCATCTTCCGCTGTTTGCCACTGCCTTGGACTTGCCGGCCGCTCCTCATTTGCATACAGGAAAGCGGGCTGGAAAATCGCGTTCACATGTGTTGCGTTTGTCACTTTCATCCCGCTTTTATACATGTATGCTGGGTGCGATTTGTGAAAAAACCAGAGGGGGGGATGTTTTTTGACCATGCACAACAAAACAAAACATGCAATAATGAAATCCCCCTTCTAATACCATGGATATAGTGCCACTCGGCCAGCTATATGCCAAAACACTTATTTATGAACTTCAAAATGGAATAGCACAATGTGGTGTCAACGTAAAACACAGTGCTTTCAAGCCGGAGAGCAGAGTTCACTTCGCAGCGAAAACAAAATACTTTCACCCAGGAAACGCTTGTTTGTTCCTCGGGAGTGTTTTAATCCAAACCACAAACTTTTTCCTATATTTAACCATTCGTTTTGGTGCCGAAATCTAACTGTCATCACCGCATGACGCTCACTTTTTCGGGCTAAATTCCACTACCATGGCCCCTGAAAGAACCGTCATCTGGCAGTGCCTGTAGCTGGCTCACAGTCACCTATTGGCGGCTAAACAACTGCCGCTGGTAGCCGGCGTCCTGGAGCTCTGTAGCGACTAAATACAACCAGCAGCTGCCGCTCAGATTTTATTGTTCTTTGGCACTATGTGATAACGATACAGTGTTTTACTTAGTTTAAAATACTTATATTTAAGGTAGATAATGGTCTATTGGTGAAGTAACATTGATCACTTTGAGGGCGGGGGATACATTTTGATAAAAATATTGCCAGTGTCTCAGCCGATACTGGCTAGCGCGTTGTCTTGTCGTGACATCTCTTTCTCACTGATAAGCTCCAGCTTGATTCAGCGACATTATCTCAAGATTACACACACACATTGTATGTGTGTAGGATGTCTGTCTGTTGTTTCAGAGAGTACTTTATGAAAGACCAGAATGAGTCATTAGCGTGTGGCTGTGTCAAGGAGAGGAAACGTAATAACAGTGGTGGCTCGCAGAACAAGACAAAGCAATCCTAATGAAAGATAAGAGGGTCTCCCTGATGCATTTTTCATATGCACTCCTTTTGTCTCCTCTTGCCCTGGGATTTTTAAGCAGGGAGCGCAATTAAGTAGGCGTCGTAAGTCTTTGGATCAGTAATTATCGTTGTGTGTTTCTTCAGAGTGTGTGTGCTCTGAGATGTTTTGTTTCTGTGCTCAGGGCTGCAGGGTTTCTCTCTCTCGACGTCAGCAGGTACAGTATTGTGTTGAAGAGGGAGGCCCTGTGCATCATATGTGGAGCTGGACTGCTCGAGCCGTTTAAAAGCCCAACATTTCTGAGGGATTATTTCAGAGACCTACTTTAACCACCCACTCACACTTTTTGCTGCCATCATTTTGTGACGTTGAAAAAGCAAATCCTAAAATGGTTTTTTTATCAAGCCATTTGATAACAGAATGCTTAGAAATCTGTACATCATTTGGGAAAAACATGATAGTTGCCGAGGAAAACAATCATTCTGTAGAGCCGACATCCTATTTTATATGTAGTTGTTCTCCGACTGTCTTCATCATTCTGAAACCAGAATACAACAAAATTTAAGGATGTTTTTTACATAACGTTGGTAGGGTAGGAATTTGGTGTAAACAGAATTACTACTCCTGAAACCTATTTTTAGTAGGGTTCACAGAATGAATGGCTATATTTCCCCAGTTATAAAACTTTTGCTCCTTTGATTTGAGAGACTGAGGGGAAATGACAAAAAGTAATTTAAACCCTAACCCTAAAAGATTCGGGACTTTTGAGAAAACCTTTGGGGCTGGGGCCCCAGAAGCCACCCCCTCACTCCGCCCCTGTGACAAACCAACAGCGAATCACCCACTCTGCAGCTCCTCTTAGCTTACACAGCTTTCAAGTGTCTTTCAGCTCATTAATACTATATATATATATATATATATATATATTGTTAGAAAGCCCACATTGTTAATGTATTGTTAAATTGTTTATTTAGCTAAGTTCCATTCAGTAATAGCCAGTTCTCTGTAAGTTTCTATATGTCCCACGCTCTTGAACGTACCATAGCCATTCCGATGCTATTGAATGCACCACACGTGTGGAAAACGCCGTGCTGTTATGCTAGTTCTCCGGTGGATATATTGTAATCTCCTTTGCCTTTTCACCTTCACCTCTACCTCCCTGGTTTATTGCTGTGTGTAAATGACATAAGGTGAGATTTACGACACTATACTGTCTGACTGGATGCTGACATTGTGTACTGTTTAGATTTGCATAAGTTAATGCTATCTCTGTTGTTGTTATTGGCATTGTTAAAGCTAATAAGTTAAGTTACACTGTCTGTATACATCGTGTGAGGTGATTTATACCACAGCCAAATAAATCAACCAAAACAGGACTTCTGTATCCGTGTTCTTTAGCGGGAACACCAACCCCATACCTCGCCGCTCTAAACCAGTTAAATTCCTGGAGACAACCCAAGCTCTCTCCTTTTTATGGTCCTTCGAGCCGGATTAGAGTAACAACCAAGGTATGGATCCTACAGATGCCCAGGCTGAGCCTGCACCCCAACGTGCTTCGCAGAGAGAGTGTCACCCCCCAGCTTACCTGAGTGACTATGTGGTGGCAACTCTCCCTCCAGAGGGACAAACCCACACCACCACCCAGAGCTCACCTAGCCGGAAATCATGCTCATCTCAGAGGAGCTCCAACCCCAGGTCCACACGGTCATCTCGCTCATCCATGAGCAGACTCACCTCTATTACCTTATCAGAGCTAGAAACAGCCCAGCTCGAGGAGCGAGTGAAAGAAATGGAGCTCGAGGAGTTACAGCAGCACATAGAGGAGGATCAACAAATTGAACATGAGTGTCAGCGACTTCAATCTCAAGCCCGAGAAGCCCAACAGCTACAAGAGGAAGCCATTAGAACACAAGAGTCGCTAACTAGACAGCTGGAGAGGCGAAGACAGTTAAAGAAGAGAGTGAATGAGCTGGAGATAGCTAAGATGGTTACTTCTCTACTTAGAGAGAAACCACAGGACCCTGGTGGTGCCAGATGCTCACCATGTCCATCAGATTGTAGCAATGCAAGTAACCCTTTGCCCCCGCCTCCAGTGCTCCACACAACTACGCCTCCAGTGACCGTGGCCCCACCTCCTGCTGCCTTGGCCCCGCCTCCAGTGCTCCACACAACTCGGCCTCCAGTGACCGTGGCCCCACCTCCTGCTGCCTTGGCCCTGCCTCCAGTGCCCCACGCAGCTCCGCATTCCGCAACTCTGGCTTCGTCTCCTGTGCAGTATCCATCTCTCCCTCCACTGCTACAGTCCGCTCTTCCTCCTGCATCCTTGCCTTCTAGTTTAGCGCCTGTAAACTACAACCTGGCATCTACTCCACAGTATCACCCATCCAACTCAGCCTTCACCTACCCTGTCCAGGCAGCGTCATGCTCTGCTTCAGCCTTGCCTCAAACCAGTCCACAACAGCCACAAGCAGCTGCTGTGTTCCCATTCACCGCCACATCCTACGGCATTCCCAAACCTATGATTCCCTTCTTTGAGAGCGGCAAAGAAAGTGACTTTGCCTTATTGAAGATGGCGCTCGACAACCTGCTGAACAGCCATCTGCACCTGAACGAGCATTACAAATACCAAGTGCTCCTTGGACACCTGAAGCTACAGAGTGCGCTCCAACTAGCCAAAGCCTTCATGCATGATCCAAGACCATATACATCAGCTATGCAGGCTCTACAGGACAAGTACGGTCAACCTCGTCAGCTCGTCCAAAGTGAATTGGGTGCCATCCTAAACACTCCAGCCCTCAAGTTCGGTGACCCTGAAGCCTTTGATGCATTCGCCTTATCCATCCAGTCACTGGTAGGCATGCTTAAGACCCTGGAGGGCCAGAACGGCTACGAACTACGATGTGGATCCCATGTCGACCGACTACTGAGTAAGATGCCGCCAAGCTATCGTGATGGGTTTGTGGAATACTGCCTGAACCAAGGTATTCTTCGGACAGGTACCGACCAAACTTACACACTACCTGATCTGAGCTCCTGGCTACAGATGAAATCCCAAGCTAAGCGCATAGCAGGTCGAGCAGCTTCACTTTATAACTATGAAGCACCCAGGCCGCCGAAGAAGGACCAATGTCCCTTCAACAAATCGAAGGAGAAGTCAACATCATTCCTCCTCACTGCCAGTGGTGACCAAGGCTCCAAAGGACAGTCTGCTCAACCGAAGTCCTCATCCAAACCCAAACCATACTGTCCCCACTGCGACAATAAAGAACACTTCCTGAACGCTTGCACAGAGTTCAAGAAACTGAACACAAACCAGATATTGAGGTGGATAACGGATGGACAGCGGTGCTGGAAGTGTGGACGATCTCACAAGCCTGAGGTTTGCACCCTCAAGCGGCCATGCAATACCTGTAAAGAGCAACATCTAACAGTACTGCACGATGCAGTCCAGCAAACCCAGAAGAGTGTCCTCATGGTGACTGCTCCGACTGCAAAGGTGTACCTGGATAGACCAAACAGATCGCCCAAGGTGATGTTGAAAGTTGTGAAAGTCTTACTTCATAATCAAGACAGAGTACTGGAGACCTATGCAGTACTAGACGACGGCTCGGAGCGAAGCATCATCTTGCCACACGCTGTGCAACGCCTGAACCTCACTGTACAGCCTGAAACACTTACCCTTCGAACTGTTCACCAAGATGTAGTGCAGCTTCACGGTGCCTCAGTTGCTTTCTACGTGTCTTCCCTGACTAAACCTGAAAGGAAGTATCACATACGTCAGGCATTCACTGCCGACAACCTGGGACTATCAGAACATTCTTATCCAGTGAGAACCCTCCAACGGAGATATAAGCACCTCCGAAACGTACCTTTGCCTGCTGTAGACCACGCTCAACCTCTGCTGCTAATTGGATCTGACATGCCTCATCTCTTGACACCTATAGAGCCGGTGGAGTTGGGCCCCTCAGGGGGGCCCATTGCAGTCCACACCAAGCTCGGCTGGTCACTTCAAGGTCCCACCAGTATCGACCAAGTTCCTGCATCCAAGCAGCAGTGCCTGTTCACAGCGACAGTCTCACCTACCTCTGAGCTCTTTAAGAACGTTGAACGTCTTTGGCAAATTGATACACTACCTTATTTGAGCGAGAAGCAGGTGACCCGATCGAAACAAGATCAGCAAGCCTTAAACCTGCTCCAGAAATCCACTGTCAGGGTCAATGTTGACGGGGTCCAAAGATATGCTACACCGCTGCTTCGCCGAGCCAACTCCACCACTCTTCAAGCTCCTATGGAAGCAGTGTTGCCAAGTCTTCGTAGCACTGAGAGGAGACTTGCTAAAGACCCACAGCGCGCCGAGGTCTATTGTCAGGAGATCCAGAAACTAGAGAAGATGGGCTATGTAGCAGAGGTTCCACCCGAGGTAGTAACATTAACCTCAGAATCGTGGTTTATACCTCACCATATAGTGCGGCACAACAACAAAGACAGAATTGTCTTTAACTGCTCTTTTCAGTACGAAGGAAAGTCTCTCAATGACCTTCTCCTCCCTGGACCTGCTCTAGGCCCATCCCTGCTAGGAGTCCTCATTCGGTTTCGGCAGTACCCAGTTGCAGTGAGTGGTGATATCAAAGGTATGTTCCACCAGATACGTCTTCTGCCAGCCGACCAACCAGTTCTGCACTTCATCTGGCGGGATATGAAGAGGGCCGAAGAGCCAAAAGTCTATGAATGGCAAGTCCTGCCATTCGGCACTACGTGCAGCCCTTGCTGTGCTATCTATGCCCTGCAGCGGCACGTCCAAGACACAAGTGAGTCCAACAGCTGTCTTATTGATTGCGTCGAGCAGTCGTTCTACGTGGATAACTGTCTCCACAGCACCCACTCAAAGGAGGAAGCAAAGGATCTTGTTGATGGTCTGTGCCAGCTACTCCACACTGGGGGCTTCGAGATACGCCAGTGGGCTAGCAACGTCCCGGCTGTCATTGAACACCTTCCATCCGACATCCGATCTGAGAGCAGTGAGTTATGGCTGTCCCAATCCAGCACGGACCTTCAGGAGCCAACTCTTGGGCTACGATGGGATTGCCTCCGTGACAGCTTGAAGTACAAACATAGACCAGTGGAGAGAATTGAACCAACGTTGAGGAACGTCTACAAGGTACTTGCCTGCCAATATGACCCGCTAGGTTATATCGTACCATTTACCACCAGAGCCAAGATTCTGGTTCAGGATCTTTGGAGGGAACAAATCGGCTGGGATGACCCGATCCAGCCACAGAGCCTCCGTGACAGATGGCTTGCCTGGGAACGGGAGATTCCAGACCTCATCCAGATGGAAATCCCCAGATGTTATGCACCAGCTTCTACAGACTCGCCGACATCCAGCAGAGATCTGCACATCTTCTGCGACGCTTCGGAGAGGGCTTACGGGTCTGTTGCCTACTTACGGACAGAAGACGCTCAGAAGGAAGTCCATGTCTCCTTCGTCTTGGCCAGGTCCCGTGTGGCGCCAAAGAAGCAGCTGTCCATGCCACGGCTAGAACTGAGTGCTGCACTTACCGGTGCTCAACTAGCCAGTGTCCTCCACACCGAGCTCACCTTACCCATCAGGAAGATCACACTCTGGTCCGACTCCACTACGGTTCTACACTGGATCAGGTCAGAATCTTGTCACTACAAGGTCTTCGTGGGTACACGTGTGGCAGAGATCCAGAGTCTTACAGAGGTGAATAACTGGAGGTACGTGGATAGTGCAAACAACCCTGCTGATGACATCACGAGGGGCAAGACCCTGAAAGAGTTGTGCCAACCACATCGTTGGCATCAAGGCCCTGATTTCCTAAGACACGCAGAGGATCAATGGCCGACTAACCCATCATCCCATCCAGCAACAGATGATAGCGAGTTGAAGAAATCCTCCTTCTGCGGACATGTGACTGTCGACACCTGCCCCGAACTCCCTGATGTCAGCCAGTTCTCCACATGGAAGGACCTCATGCGGACAACGGCACAGTCCCTTCACGGGGCGGCCAATCCGAACTCTGCCTCACTCAGTGAAGCAGCTGACTACATCAAAGCTGAGAATCTGCTCCTAAAACAGGCGCAGTTGGAGTCATTCCCAGAAGAGGTAAAAGCTCTCATCTCTGACCGACCCCTACCAACCTCCAGCCGTTTGGGCTCCTTATCTCCTGAGTATGACAAGGATACAGGACTCCTCAGAGTCGGGGGGAGGTTACGGAGAATGGAGCAGCTCGAACTGGACACCATTCACCCGATCTTGTTAGACCAAAGGCATCCGCTGACCAACCTTATCATCCAGGATTTTGATGAGACCCTTCTGCATCCTGGACCGGAAAGAGTGCTGAGTGAGCTGCGTCGTAGGTTTTGGATCCTGCGGGGGAGGGAAGCAGTCAAGAGGTATCAGAGTCGTTGTATGCAATGCCAGACATGGCGCGCCAATCCTTCTGTCCCTAAAATGGCGGATTTGCCACCTGCTCGCCTACGCCTCTATAAGCCACCCTTCTATTCGACTGGAGTTGATTGTTTCGGCCCCTTCACAGTGAAGATCGGACGTCGAACAGAGAAGCGTTGGGGCATTATCTTCAAGTGCATGACAACTCGCTGTGTACACCTAGACCTCCTGGAGAGCCTCGACGTTGATGCCTTTCTGATGTCTCTGCGACGATTCATAGCCAGAAGAGGCAAACCCTTTGAGCTCCTGTCTGATAATGGAACAAATTTTGTCGGTGGAGCCCGAGAGCTACGTGAGGCCTTTGAGGCCATGGCTCCTCACCTGAAGGAACAGTTGGCCAAACAGCAGATTGCGTTCTGTTTTAATCCCCCCAGCGCTCCCCACTTTGGTGGAACGTGGGAGAGAGAAGTGAGGTCCGTGAAGACTGCTCTCAAGGTCATACTTGAGGAGCAGTCAGTGCCTGAAACAGTGATCCGCACAGTTCTCGTGGAGGTGGAGGGCATCCTGAATGCGAAGCCCCTTGGCTACGTCTCTTCAGACATAGCTGACCCGGATCCCATCACACCTAGTATCCTACTGATGGGACGCTATGATGCATCACTTCCTCAGGTCGTTTATGACTCTAGTAACACCCTTTGGAATCGTCGATGGCGGCACAGCCAAGTCCTCGTTGATCATTTCTGGTCCAGATTCATCAGTCACTACCTGCCCAGCCTACAGGAGAGACGAAAGTGGCAGAAAGATGGGAAACGCCTCGAACCAAACCAAGTGGTGCTCATTGTGGATCCTCAACTTCCACGAGCTTTATGGCCTATTGGGAAGGTAACAGCTACTTATCCTGGAGCTGATGGATGCGTCCGGACTGCTGCCATAAAGGTCAAGGAACGGACATACATTCGACCAGTAGCTCGTCTGGTCCAGCTCCCAAAGTTTGAAGACACTGCTGAAGATCCACCTACCTGAGTGGTCTTTCTACCTTGGATTCGACTGTCTGTGCAGACAGTCGGGGGCGGCTGTGTTAGAAAGCCCACATTGTTAATGTATTGTTAAATTGTTTATTTAGCTAAGTTCCATTCAGTAATAGCCAGTTCTCTGTAAGTTTCTATATGTCCCACGCTCTTGAACGTACCATAGCCATTCCGATGCTATTGAATGCACCACACGTGTGGAAAACGCCGTGCTGTTATGCTAGTTCTCCGGTGGATATATTGTAATCTCCTTTGCCTTTTCACCTTCACCTCTACCTCCCTGGTTTATTGCTGTGTGTAAATGACATAAGGTGAGATTTACGACACTATACTGTCTGACTGGATGCTGACATTGTGTACTGTTTAGATTTGCATAAGTTAATGCTATCTCTGTTGTTGTTATTGGCATTGTTAAAGCTAATAAGTTAAGTTACACTGTCTGTATACATCGTGTGAGGTGATTTATACCACAGCCAAATAAATCAACCAAAACAGGACTTCTGTATCCGTGTTCTTTAGCGGGAACACCAACCCCATACCTCGCCGCTCTAAACCAGTTAAATTCCTGGAGACAACCCAAGCTCTCTCCTTTTTATATATATATATATATATATATATATATATATATATATATATACACTAATCAACCGTGTTTCCAGCAGCAACAGGCAGCTGTTTTCAATGACAAAGCTCTGATACCCCCGCTGTACACTACCTGCTCAGCACCAAACAGTGGGCCGACACAGTTACAGACTAGCTGGTGAAGAGAGTGGAACATATAACGGGTTAAAGCTGCAGTAGGCAGTTTATTTTTGGCATCATTGGGCAAAAAATGCATAATAATCTCTTAGCATATTGTAATTCTGTTAATTAGTGGTCTGAGAAAAAAAACTAGACTTCTGCATCTCCTCCTTGGCTCTGTTTTCAGGCGTTAGTAAATCTAGCCGGGAGACTTTGGCCAATCACAGGTAATTTCAGAGAGAGAGAGAGAGAGAGAGAGAGAGAGAGTTCCTATTGGCTGTTCTGCCAATGCTGATCATTGGGCAAAAAATGCATAATGATGAAGGTTCGGTGAAGGTTCTGTTTACCGTAGGCAATGGTTCAGGGCTGCAGCTAATTCAAGGCTAAACTGTTAGATAAGAGACTTTATTGTGATCAGTCTATATACAATACATATAGGAACATTGTGGAAGCGGACCACCTACTGGTGTGAGAGGAAACGTAAACGTAATAAATGAGCCGGTAGTTTAGCATTCTGCTAACCCTAGCTCAACGCTGCGGCTAATTCAAGTTCATGTTTCTGTAGCTAACTAAAGCGTTGAATCACAGAATGTCATCTCAAAGGGCTTTACAAAGAAAACGGGACGTCTTTCTCATAGAATTGCCGTTATATAACGGCATCAGGATGAAAAGGACTGTAAATGAGCTGCATTTATATAGCACTTTTCTAGTTTTAACAACTACTCAAAGAGCTTTTACATAGTACAGGATCAATCACCATTCACACACACATTCATACACTGCTCATTAGATAAACATTCACACGATGAAACATTCACACGACGATGGTGCAGCATCTGGAGCAATTTGGGGTTTGATGTCTTGCCCACGGACACTTTGGCATGGGACTGCAGGGCCAAGGATCGAACCACCGAATTTCCGAATGGTAGACGACCGCTTTACCACCTGAAACTTGAAGATTGTCGAAATGCCGAAATGAATGATTAGTACTCGGAAATGTAACTGTAGCATGCTGTGCGTGCCAGTGCTTGTCTGATGGGAGGGGCTGGACAGAGAGGGGAGAAGGAAACCCTGGTATTAAAATCCAATCTGATGATCCGGTCACAAGTGGACAAATGTAAGTACAGGTGGGAATGCATTGGGACCACACGCTCATGTTCCAGTTTCCGCTCAATGTTCCTTTTTTTTTTTTTTTTTTTTTTTTACAATTACTAGTTTAGTCATAAAGCAAGGTGAAGTTAGTTGTCAGGTGTGTGTGTGTGTGTGTGTGTGTGTGTGTGTGTGTGTGTGTGTGTGTGTGTGTGTGTGTGTGTGTGAGTATTTTTGTGGCATTTGTTTTTGTTGTGCTTTTGTCTCTGAATTTAAAAAAAGTAGAACTTTCCTGTTGCCAACAACCTGAATCTTACAAATTCCCCCTAAATCTGAGTCTCATGTACTCATGTGACTGTTGGCCTTTGTGTACTTATACAATAGCTAATCTGAAGCAGACAATCAGGACAATGTGTTCACCGGCTGAGTCCTGACACAGGAGCTCGGAAGACGCTTCTGAGCCTTTGAAGCTGCAGCTAAGGCTCGTTTTTCATCCAGGCGATCATTAATAATTCTGACACACATACATGTACACAGAGTGGGATATGTACTGTACATAGAATACACACAGATATACTGTATACATAATACACAAACATATAGTATTACTCCTGTTTGGTTAGAAATGCCTGACTTAAAGAGTTAATCTTCATAGCTCCTCAACTACTGTGCTTTATGCTTTTGTGTGTGTGTGTGTGTGTGTGGGTGGGTGGGTTCTCCCCCGCTAACAGCTCTATGGACAGGATTACAGTAAATTTAGCTGTAGGAGAAGGAATGCTGCTGTATGAAGTCATGAATGGAAAATAATCCCTCTGATGGAAGCTTGGCCTGTAATGATTTAAAGAGGGAAAGTTGTGCTGATTAGTGGCTGCTTGCCAGCACATCTCAGTGTGTGTGTGTGTGTGTGTGTGTGTGTGTGTGTGTGTGTGTGTGTGTGTATCTCTGGCTGTCGACAGGTCCAAGTGGCCTTTGACATCAAAGCCCAGAGCCGCAGATGCTTTGCCATCACCCTTTGCCTGCTCTTCCCACCAACCTCCCACACACACACACACACACACTCATCCATGCATTTCCATACAGCACAATGTAGTCCATTCTGGGTCCTATACCTGCTGGAAGCTGGTGATTGATTGATTGAAAGCAGCAAACAAGGAGTTAATGCATGGCTGCCTTGTGTGTGGACCCCCTGTGCTTCCATTCAAGCATCCTGTCAGTGATTGGCAGATGATTATCTAAGCCGCTGCATGCATGTGAAAGGCAAGCTGTGTTTAGGCCTGCCGTCTTGATTGGCTTTGGCTTGTTGGTGCAGTAATTGTTGCCCCCACAGGGGTTGGTCGATCAGCCTAACATGTTTTTCATGCAGCCTGTTTTCTGTTCTCAGCTGCTTTATCTCTAATGATTCCATATAAAGCTTTGTATCTGAGGAGTTCTGTCATAAAAGGACAAAAGTTGATGCCACAACAGGTTCTGATGAAAACCATCTATTATGAAAGGGATCTGAAAAACTCTATTTATTTGAAGACCATTTTTAGGTGTGTGGAACACAAACCACCAGCATTTTGTAAGTTCAAATGTAGTATTAGTGGGAGTTATGCTTTAAAGGGTAGTTTCATTTTTTTCAGCCTGGACCCTATTGTCCAATGTATTGGTGTCTAAGTGACTAATGTAAACAAAAATCTTTGCAATTGGTCCAGTATAAAGCGAGAACATTGTAACTGTCCAGGCTGCAATGTTACCCTATAGGACAAATGTGCACCATCAATTAAAACTAGATTTCAACACAGAGCCATCCTATAAGTCAGACCCTCAAGATGGACTGAGACCTGTTTGAGACCTTCCCATATTCAGTCAGCTGCCATCTTGATGATGTTTCTATAGGCTCACACAAAACCAGAAGAAAACAAACATCCAAGGGTGAAGGAAGGTGATTTACATGAATACGCCAACGAAAATGTCTAATTTGAGAGGCTGAGATTCAGAATCGTCAGACAGATTCAAGGAACGGCAAGAGACTTGGTTGTTTATGACCAAATTATGAAACAGCTCCGTGACGCAGTGTAATTGCGCCATGTCCTGCCTCACGACCAAGGCAAGACCAAGACTTTGAGGGGTTGAGACCGAGTCAAGACCAAGACCAAGGCAGGGCGAGACCAAGTCAAGACCAAGACTTTGAGGGGTTGAGACCAAGACAGGGCGAGACCAGGTGAGTCCCTCAATGCATGACATGATAAAATGTGGAAAATGCTAACTGTAGGCACTCCTTAAATTGATCTGAAAGATCCACAGTCCCATAAAAAAACTACCCACAGAAAACAAATTAAGATTCTTCTTCGTTCACCTCTTTTATTGTCATAAGTGTATCATGAGAAATGCCTTGACAAAATAATCAAAAGGAAGTTGTGGTCCTGACCGGTCTTGAAATTAAATCCCAAGTCGTCTTTATCTGAGACCGAGACAAGACGCGTTTCAATTCAATTCAGTTCAATTTAATTTATAGTATTAAATCATAACAAGAGTTATCTCAAGACACTTTACAGATAGAGTAGGTCTAGACCACACTCTATAATTTACAAAGACCCAACAATTCCAACAATTCCCCCAAGAGCAAGCACTTAGTGCAACAATGGTGAGGAAAACCTTCCTTTTAGGCAGAAACCTCGGACAGACCCTGGGTCTTGGTGGACGGGCAGATATACAGAAATATATACATTTGATTCTGAGATGAGATCAACACCTTCAAAAAGTGGTCTTGACCAAGACCGATCTTGAGTACAACAACACTGCCCAGAGACACCCCCAAGTATTTCCAGTAGGTGAGAACTCGTCTAACACGGATAATCTCCTGTTGTGTGCTACATGTGTGAAAGGGAAACTACGGACTATGTCTGGACCTGATTCGTCCGGCATACGTGAAAACGGCTTATTGTGGACAGATCAGTTTTGTTCCTGTCCATAGTGGCAGCACCACAGGAGAGCAGATCACTCACACAGACTGCCTCAGTAATGACTCTTTAAGACGTGTTTTGCATATGAATGTTTATCTGCATGGCTTGATGGCCGACTATCAGCAGCAATGGGAAAGCTTATCCCCTCTTCAATAACCCTACCATACCCCGTAGTTATCCAAGCATCCAGGAGTAGCCAATAATATGTTCCTCTCATTAGCACTCTCATCTCAGTTACCAGATTGACTATATATAATTATAAACTAGGGCTGCAACTAACGGTTATTTTTATAGTCCATTAATCTGTCGATTATTTTCTGGATTTATGGATTAGTTGAAAATGTAGAAAATGGTGAATGTGGATCAGTGTTTCCCAGAGCCCAAGGGGACGTCCTCAAATGTCTTGTTTTGTGAAGAAACTAGAAAATATTCACATTTAAGAACCTGCAATCAGAGAATTTGTTATTTTTCATAAAAAATGACTCAAACCAATTAATTGATTATCAAAATAGTTGACGATTAATTTAATAGTAATCAATTAATCGATTCATCTTTGCAGCTCTATTAAAGACATTTGCTGCCTATTTTACAGTCTGACAGCAGCCAAGTTACAGTTAAAATGAATAAGACGTCACGGCAGCATTTATTGACCATGAATCTGATTTAAGCAGTGTCAGACCGTGTTGACCCGCAATCTTTCAAGACAATCTTGTTGAGTTTATTGTGTGGTTGAATATGTAATGAGTATCAGCTTTACGGTTTGTAAACACACAGGGTTTAAAGTTGCCCCCCCCCCAACGGCCAGACAGACAGAGAGAGAGAGAGAGAGAGAGAGAGAGAGAGAGAGAGAGAGAGAGAGAGAGCGGTGGTCAAGCGAGCTAGAGAGAAAATGGAGAGACGGAGCGCAGAACAAAGCAGTGAATCAGAGGAATAGAAGGCTTTTCTCATATTAGCCGCTTTCCGACCAAGTAGTTACAGGAACGTAGTTATAGGAAAAGTCCACTTATAAGCAGTTCTACTAACTACTCTCCCCCAAAACCTTTTTTCCATTTGCATTCGCACTGGCCAAGTGGCCACAGGGACTATAGGAGGGGTAAGGGAGTGACGCAAGCACGGCAACGGTCTTTATAGCGTTAAAATCAGAAAACAAATACACCAAAAAAAGTATGTAAATACTAAATCTAATGTATATAGCATATTTGTCATAATTTAAACAAGTCTCCCGAGAGAAACGGGTATCTCTCTCTCCCCCGCCTCTGCCTGCTGCACTGTGGACGTGTGTGTGTGTGTGTGTGTGTGTGTGTGTGACGGCCGGCCAGCGAGGTGGAGTTTAACTCCGAAAAGACAGTTAACCACAGGTTCCCGTTAATCTTATGATGGACATGTGTTGTGATATTTAAACAAACGAACCGTCAACGGCGAAATAAAAGCCTCTTATTCTACTTCGTTTAAGAATGCTTGATTCTGATTGGCTGGGAGGAGGGCATTAACAGGCAGGTTTCCCGTTGACTGAGCACAGCGTCATCAAATAGTAGATCAATACGCCGCTTGTATTTTTTTTCTATCACAGAAATTTCAAACATGAGGTCCATTGTAGAAATAAACCTTGTTTAAAAAAGTTTCTAAAATGTGTCGGAAATCTATCGGAGGGTCAATCAATACATAGTTTCGCAAGCGAGATACAATGTAGCAACTACGTTATTAAACCAACGTTAGTGATCAGATGCAGCCTTGTGTGGTTGCTATAGAACCTAATTAACGTTAGCTACAGTTGAGCTAACGTTATTCGCCGTAGTTCTAAACATTACAGTGTTTTAAAAATGGACGAATTCATTGTCAATTTTAATATATTTGGAGTAGGGAAGACATCTGAGGACTGGTTAAAGAGCGACGAGGACGACGGAATGACAAAAGAAAAAGACAAGGCCCAGGGTAGCCGTTTCCGAGATCTGACAGATGAGGAGCTGCGTACAATTGAAGACGGGGCCCTTGAATCAAACACAAAAAAGGCAACTGCCTTTGCTATCAAGGTTTTCACCGAGTGGAAGAGCCACCAGAAGGATAGACTTACTTAGACTAGTGTTTGTTGTTGTCAGTTGTGTGGTTACTATAGAAACTAATTAGCTACAGCCGAGCTAACATTATTCACCATAGTTCTAAAGTGGACTACTTTTTGAGGGAGATGAACTCAAACAGAGTATACATTTAATAAGCATGCAATACGAATAAGAAAAAGCATAATTATTGAAGTATTTGAATTGTTTTATTATGTTGGCAAGCAAGAAGTAGAATAAACGGGATGTATGAGCCATTTTCATTTTGTATTATTTCATGTAATTTTGCCCTGTGCCACTAGGGGACTGTATGTGCTTTGTGGCTCAGCTGACTTCGGGTCAGCCCAGGTAGGCCATTTACCCTAGAGGAAACCCAGACACAGGTGTTGCTGATTTGGGAAACAAACAGTTTTCGACTGTGCCTTTGTACCTTGCCTTCGTGGTGAGCAATTCGGTTTGTTGTTTTGGTTACATGTATTATGAGTCAAAGTTATTCCCGCTGTATGATATATGGAGGTAAATAAACGGTGCAAGATAATTGTAACATTGAACTCTTCGTTTGCTATGTTCGAGCGCACTGGGTGCACGTCTAAACCTAATCCACCGTATTAGCAACCAGTACTAGACTTCGTTTAGGACTTAGTCAGTACACGGGATAATCACCTCAAGGCAGGTAAGCCGTCCACAAGCTGGGCATATCAAACTGTTTATTGCCCTGCCTCTCGGTGATTATCCCTTACTTATTTACGAGACCGGTCTGAGAGACCTCCAGCTTACGGCAGGGTCTCTGAGCATGACTGGCTGAGCGACGAGCTAGCGGCCCCGGCAGGTGCCTGCTGGCTGTCGCCACACTTCATGGAGCTTCTCAACTCCGAAAACTTTGAAGCAAATTGTCAATTCGGCATCAATTTTTGCAAGATTGCCTATATTCGAAATCTAAACATTTCATTTCTCGCCTAAAATGTTGTCAGAAGTGAATTTAGTGATGAATAAGATGGCAAAAATTGTTAAAATTGTCCCGTTGGTCTGTCTGTACCGGAAACCCGACCCTCGTTAACCTAGGTTCCTATGCTGAAAAGGGAACAGCGAAAAGACCCTGCCCTGAAGTAGGAGCTGAAAGAGTTACAGGAACTGCGGCCAGAGGAACTTAAAAATCCCCAAATTGGTCCAGTCGTAAACACGACAAAAAAGAATTCATGTGTGTGTGTGTGTGTGTGTGTGTGTGTGTGTCAGTAAGACTTTTGCGTCGGATTGAGACGCGAGGAGCAAAGCGGCGGTTGGAAATGAGAATGCTGTTATGGGCTGGGGGTTACACACCCACGTAGAGCCCAAAGGCTCTTTGTTGATGCCCAGAAGCGTCCCGCCCATGCTCCCGACTTTTCAAAATAAGAAGAAAAGAGAAAATCCAGACAGAGGAGTCTCTGCAGATTCAGACACCACCACACACTTCTAGTGGGTCATAAGTGATTATTGAGAGGGATTCCTTTTGTATTAGTCTATACGTTGTTTTTTTTTTTTTTAGAGGAAAGCGCTGCATGTATATTTTTAACTTTAGGCAGTTATAAATACCGAGCAATAATCCAGAAAGTCCCAATGTTCTCCACAAATGAACGATAGAAGAGAACCAGTTTTAAGAGGTTGCATTCCCAGATCTGAGGAGAATCCTGAAACAAACAATGTTTCTTGGTCATGGCTGTTGATGTGTTTTGGTCTTTGTACTAAATGTGAATTGTTGTCAAACTCTGTGTACTTTTCTCTTCTTTTTTTGGGGCGAAGCTGCTTGGGAACGCAAAATGAATTTCAGTGTAAACTGACAATAAAGTTGTATCGGATTGTAATAGTGAACCTTGGGTGATGAACCAGATGACCCCGCAGAGCACTATTTCCCTGACAAAGCCCCTTCCCTCCCGCCCCCAACGCCCCCCATCCCCCACCCCACTGACCCATTTCTTATGTTGATCAGACAGTGTGCGAAGTGATGCAAACTGCTGTGCTGCTGTGGAGTCTCCCCCTCAGGCTCAGCACGGGGCATTACACATTCATGAACTGAGTGGAAAGACCCATCTTCTCTGTGTGTATGTGTGTGTGTGTGTGTGTGCGTGCGTGCGTGTGTGTCAGTTTCCTCCAGCAGATGTGTTTGGATGCATGCTATTAGCTGTGATTACTGTATATGGGGGCATGTATGGAAGTGCATTAGTGTCACAACTACTAGGTGAGGACAAAATAAAAATGTAACCATAAATCAACGTGTGAGTGCAGATTTGAGAGCGTGCAGGGACAGATTTGTGAGAGCAGAAGTTGCTCTGAGAGCGAGCGAGGACAGAATGGTGAGTGTATTGATGTTTTGGGGGTGCAGGAGGAATTGTGACCTGATTTAAGCAAGCAGCAGGGCTTCTGTTGCTTGCTGTCTTCAAAGCTGCTCGCTCTCAGTTTTGGCAGTATGTTAAGAGCAGACTTTACTATTTCACTGTGCAGTATCATCACCAGGTCAAATTCCTGTGGAGTACATTTGGCCAATAAAGCGATTCTGATTCTGATCAACCTCGATTGGATCTGACCTGGATGAAACGTCACCCCGTTATACCCTGCCTTCAACGTTATGTCATGTGTCCTTTTTACACATGCGCCCTGTCACTTTTTTTTAGATTTTGAAGAATCTGCCACAACAGCAGAGAAAATAATTTTGTTATGTGATGTTGACAAAATTTAAATTTAGATCTCAAAACACATTTGACACTGTCAATGTGTACCCTCACATCTTGACTTGCATATTGGCTATACCTTTAATTTGTGTCCTGCTCACTCAGTGACTTTGTGCTTAATTATCTTTCATACATGGCATAAGACATCAACACCCACTGGGCTTTAGCATTTAAAAAAAAGTCAAATGGCAAAAGAAGGGCGTCTGGAAAGCTGGTAGAGCGTGGGCCCCGTCTACAGAGGCTCAGTCCTCGCAGCAGCAGCTGCAGGTTCAATTCCAACCCGTGGGCCTTTGCTGCATGTGATTCCCCCTCTCTCTCCCCTTTTATGTCTAAGCTCTCCTATCAAACAAAGGCCTAAAATGCCAAAAATATTATCATAAAAAAGAAAAAATGGCAACAGAAGCTCATCAGAAACAATTTGTTTTTTAACAGGCAGAAACTTGGACATCTGTCCTTTAGTGCTGCCATCTTAATGAAATAAAATAAAAAATTATGGTTCTGATTGATTTAGCAGTGCTTGCAAAGTGGTTGTCCGACATGTTACTTCATTTATAAAGCAAACCAATATGATAGTATTGGCCAACTATTGATGCAACTATAACTGAGTACAATACTTTTAAACTTTTTCAGGAGAGTCTGAGAATGTGCGCCATTATCCCCATATTTAAAAGATGTTGCATCTCCTCCCTCTCTTTAAAGACCCGCTTTTCTCTCTGCCTTCCAGTGTGAATGTTCGGAACAGCACTTTTGATCTGTCGTTGGACAACACATCGTCCCAACCAGTTATTTTCTAGTACAACTAACAAAGGGCAACTGATGCAACACTGTACAGATTCACACATCGTGTCACACATTGAAAGTTGCAATAGAGCACACTTCTAGATTTTTCACAAAGAAACACCTACTGTTAGGTAAGTCAATGCGCACATTGTTTTGTGGTGTAATAACTAACATGACAAAACCAGACGCAACAGTGATGTCAACATCCTGGAGTACAGTTCTACATCGCTGCTGCAAGGTGAGAAGTTCAATCACAGAAAAACAGCATAAACATAAGTCGCTCTTTAAATTGATTGAAGGATAACTTTTTTCCCATGTTGTTGCCATCTGCAGTAGGAGCAGCAAGACTAAATAATAAAGATTGACAGAAGAGAGGAGGTCAGGATCAGACCAACTCCCACCCAGCAGACCAGATCTCCAGTGGCAGTTTTGTGTTGATGTCCCATTCCCTTTCCAATAGATCAAGTCTCCTTCCATTTCAAATAGTGCTTCCCATTGTGTTGGTCTCCATGGTTGGGGTTAGGGCTGGAGTTGGTCTCGCATTGCCAGACCTTCCTCCACAGCGCTGCGGATGGGAGAAAAACATGCTCTGGCATTTCTTTAACCCTCTGAGGTCAAAGGGCATTTTCATATATCTTCTTAACTCTCTGATGCATATATACATATATATATATATATATGCCTCGAAACCTGGACCAGATTGAGAGGGGGAGAAGAAGAGACAGAGGCAGACACAGAGAAACAAACATAGTAGACGGTATACATAAAGGTGTATATGAATGTATGATTTTTGTTTCAATGTGAAACAATCTTACTTTGAGATTCCACTCATTTTTGTGTGAAGGTGTGTGTGTGTGTGTGTGTGTGTGTGTGTGTGTGTTTGATATTGATTTCCCTGTTTTATGTAACTGAGGAGCATGTTGTATGCTGGAAGGTTACTGATTGAAGTAAATATAAACCGACAACCTTCTCCCTCAGATACAGAGATACAGTCTTACAGTAACAGCTGAGGAATAAGGAGAGGAATCAGACACTGGAGTTATCTTGGGCTCTGGATACAAAGTGTTAAAAAATAACCTCACTACCCTCTGCCTCTACACCAAGCCGTTAAAGTGGATGGAACAACAGGACAGTTGGATTTAGGAAAAGAAGAACGGGATGGTTGGGTTTAGGAAAACAATAAACGGTTGGGTTTAGGAAAACAATAACAGGACGCGGGACAACAACGGGACGGTTGGGTTTAGGAAAAGAAGAACAGGATGCTGAAAAATAAAGCCACTGCGGAAGTGCAGTTCCTCACATGGCCACTTGAAGCTGTTTTGGTCTCCATAGCTCATTTCTAGTGATGTCCAAATGAAGCTTCATGAACCATTAGTTGTATTTGTTAACCCCCACTAGTTGGCGCTCTTGGTTTGAAGGAAAAGGCTCAAGAAGTGGCAATTAAGTCTGCTTTCAACCCCTTTGTTGAACAGAGAGCGTAATCTAGTGGGCTCAGAAAATAAAGAAAATGGTTCATAAAGCTTCATTTGGCCCTCACTACTGATTTTACCCATCATGGCAACCTTTTTGGATTAACCGGGAGTTAGACTACGTCAGGCACTGCCAAGATGGCAACGGCTGGAGCCACCGGGAGCCTCACACTTTGAGCTTCATTTTGGCTCTTCAGAAACCAATGGGGGATGTCACAGAGACGTCAATATTTTATACAGTCTATGGTTGTGACATGCCTCGGCATTTGGCATCTGGTGTGAGAGCACGCTCGAAAACTTAAATATTCAGGAGAGCAGGAATCAATCGAAATATCAAATTATTGGTCACTAAATAAAGGCATAGGGCCTCTACTAGGGATGAGCGAGTACAGCATTATCTGTATCTGTATCTGTTAACCATATGAATTATCTGTATCTGTACTTGGACTGGGCGTGACCTAACCCGGAAGTGGGAGGGATTTAACCCGGAAGTGGGTCGGTTTGTCTTGAAATGGGCGGGGCTTTAACCGGTATGTTATTTTAAGCATGCAATTGAAAAGATGGGTTAATCAGAAATTGTTATATTTATTGCTGATTAGAAAACTATTTACATGACAGAATCAGCATTGAGCTTCAGATCAATGGTTTTGATCACGATAAACTATATACAGAACAAGAACAATGAATACAACACATGCGGTTGCAATTATGAAGTAAAATGTAATGAACAAGAGTTTTCATACTCAACATAACTTTCTTTTTTTAACTTTTAATTTTTTTTATGATCAGTGTGATTTTTTTTTTTTTTTTGGTTCTTTTTTATTTTTTTTATTTCCACACCAGGTATGTGTGTGTGTGTGTGTGTGTGTGTGTGTGTGTGTGTGTGTGTGTAACAGAGAGAGAGAGAGAGAGAGAGAGAAAGAGAGAGAGGGGGGCGGGGGGGACTGTGTTCTACGGATCAAATAGTCCGACGCTGTTTTTCTGATCTGTTTAGAGCCAGCTAACGGTTTAAAAAAGAAAAAAAATCTCCGACAGGCAGAGACGCAACGCGAGTCGCATTCTACCAAGCACCACGTCTGAACAAACCCACGTTTACCAGAACTCTACTGGTTAATAAGATAAGAAGTACTACAAACTGAAGTAAAAAACAAACCTGAAGCTGAAAAAACCCTAAACGTTAACGGAAAAGACCGGCGAACCTGAGTGACTGAGGGAGAGACAGAGACAGAGAGAGTTGTTCTGTGTGAGTGAGCAGAGTGGGACACAGCAACACAATAAATCTGTATGTGTGTAGGGGCGGGGCGCTGTGACGACTAGCCTATCACAGAACGCAGACACAGTCAGCTACCCAATCAAGATTTTTATTCAATCCGAGCACAGATATTGACTCGTATTACTTGTATAATACTCGTACTCGGCAAAAGTGCTTTATCCGTACCGGATACTCGTTTCAGCCGAGTATCTGGCTCAACTCTAGCCTCTACTAATATTTTATATAAATGAAGAAGAAGAAGAAGACATTATTATTCCACTCTGTTGGTACAGTTGTACACACAGGCCTGAAATACACACACATGCTTAGGACCTATAAATGCTATACACACTAATGGAGAGATGCCAGAGTGAGTGGGCTGCACATGGATGAGCACCCTGAGCAGTAGGGGATTCAGTGCCCACCTCAGCAGTGCCCAGGAGGCGAACTGGCACCTCTCCATCTACCACTTCCCACTCCGTACTTTGGTCCGTATGTGGTTTGAACGACCCTCCGGTTCCCAAGCTAACTCCCTACAGACTAAGCTAAAGCTACTGCCACCTACATAAATAATACATTGATAATAATTAATTAATAATAAATCAAATTTTACAGATGCAAAGATGGACAGAAAGGAAAAGTGGAATCAGCCTGTTCTGAAGAGGCATGTTTTGAACGGACACTGCACTAGTCTAGGAGTGAACCACGCAACATACTGTTGAGCAGGTTATGTCATCATCCCAAATTGATTTTGAATAAGGGTTTGTTACTTCAGGAACATAACTCTATATTGATTCTTAAAAACACTGAGATCTGGACCAATGTATATTCAAAGCACTGAGTGAAATACTGCGATTGTGATCATATGTCCCTGTGCTATGTACACATGTAGCAGCTGGTACCAACCATTTGTTCATTTAAATCAGCATCAGAGTCAGAAACATGTTATTGGCTGAGCAGATGACTACTGGAATTTGTCTTGGCAATGTCACAGCAAGACACATGTATAGACAACATAGATGTACAGCAGCAACGAGTAAAGAGCCGGGCAAAGTGTGAAGACATAGATGTGCTGAAATGAACAGAAAAAGAGTCAAACTAAAGGAGCTTTTTCAAGGCTATTCTGTCCTTTTCCAGAATATGATATCACTCAGTAAATATTTCCTCTTTATTTTTTTCTGAGTCACAGAGGAATCAAGAGGCCAGTCAGACTGTGTGTGTGTGTGTGTGTGTGTGTGTGTGTGTGTGTGTGTGTGTGTGTGAGTGAGAGAAAAAACAGAGGTTAGGGAGTGTCAAGGTCAAGGGTATGCGGCAAAGGCAGCGTGTCTCAGGCAGAGTGTGTGTGTAAGTGTGTTTTACATTATGTACTTTCAAAAATACAAATCAGAAATGATGTGGACACGAGTCGTTGGGTAACTCATCACTGACATTGATACAATGGTTCATTTGGTACAGCAGAAATATTACAATGTTACGACATGAAACCCTCAATCATCACAACACTGTAAGACAAACTATATTTAAAATGCAGCCAGTCCTGCCTGAGCAGACTAGTAATAATGTCTGCAGGTGTTTCAGTTGACGATTTATCTGTCTGGGATTGTGACTGGCGGTCTTAACATTCAAACATTTGTTTTGAGACACAGACACATCTTTAGTGAGAGGTGGAGGAGCTGTGTCCGACCAACCAGCTGTCACAATTGTGGGTTTCTGTTGTAGGTTTTTCCTGTTTTATTGTATTTATTTGTTCTATATTCTTGTTTCACTTTTGATGTTTTCTGTCTTCTGTGTTTTTCCTTGTGTTTGTTTCATGCTTTGTTTCCTGTTTTATTTTGTAGTCTCCCTGTTTCTCCCATGTCATGTCTTGGTTTACATCCTGTCTTTCTTTCCCGCCTTTGAGATTGTCTGCCCTGCCCTGATGACTTTCACCTGTTCCCCAGCCCTTGTGTCACCTGTCCCTTGTT